>NC_053026.1:269170671-269394697 GCF_003073215.2 Triticum urartu | reverse complement strand
GGGCACAATCCGTTGAAGAGAATATCACAAGCTTGAGCATTGTATTGCAACATCTTCAACTCTTCCGCGGTAGCTTCACGGTTTGGTTCTCTCCCATCAAAGAAGTCACCTTGCAAACCAAAACACACAATAGCCCAAACGGCGGGGTTATGTCCAAGAATATGCATTTTCATTTTATGCTTCCAACTAGCAAAATTAGTACCATCAAAGTAAGGACCTCTACGGTGATAATTTCCCTCGCTAGACGCCATACTCTCCTAGGTTGTGAAACCAAGGCTATGACCATCAAAAGCTATGGAGATCAAGCAAATGGAGACCAAAGCTCTGATACCACTTGTAGGATCGAAAGTATGTCTAGAGGGGGGGTGATTAGACTACTTGACCAAATAAAAACTTAACCTTTTCCCAATTTTAGTTCTTGGCAGATTTTAGCTATTTTTAGGACAAGTCAAGCAATCATCACACAATTCAAGCAAGCATGCAAAGAGTATATTGGCAGCGGAAAGTAAAGCATGCAACTTGCAAGAATATAAAGAAGGGTTTGGAGAATTCAAACGCTATTGGAGACACGGATGTTTTTCCCGTGGTTCGGATAGGTGGTGCTATCCTACATCCACGTTGATGGAGACTTCAACCCACGAAGGGTAACGGTTGCGCGAGTCCACACAGGGCTCCACCAAAGGGCAACGGTTGCGCGAGTCCACGAAGGGCTCCACCCACGAAGGGACCACGAAGAAGCAACCACCCACAAAGGGTCCACGAAGAAGCAACCTTGTCTATCCCACCATGGCCATCGCCCACGAAGGACTTGCCTCACTAGCGGTAGATCTTCACGAAGTAGGCGATCTCCTTGCCCTTACAAACTCCTTGGTTCAACTCCACAATCTTGTCAGAGGCTCCCAAGTGACACCTAGCCAATCTAGGAGACACCACTCTCCAAGAAGTAACAAATGGTGTGTAGGTAATGAACTCCTTGCTCTTGTGCTTCAAATGATAGTCTCCCCAACACTCAACTCTCTCTCATAGGATTTGGATTTGGTGGAAAGAAGATTTGAGTGAAAAGCAACTTGGGAAGGCTAGAGATCAAGACTCATATGGTAGGAATGGAATGTCTTGGTCTCAACACATGAGTAGGTGGTTCTCTCTCAGAACAAATGAGTTGGAATGATGTGTGTTATGATGGCTCTCTCACTTAATGAGAAAGAGGTGGAGGGGTATATATAGCCTCCACACAAAATCCAACCGTTACACAGTTTTCCAATCTCGGTGGGACCGAATCAGAAAATTCGGTCTGACCGAAAATGTAAACCTAGTGACCGTTAGGAATTTCGGTGGGACTGACATGCAACTCGGTAGGACCGATTCGGTTAGGGTTTGGGCATAACGTAATCTCAGTGAGACCGATTACACAAACTCGGTGAGACCGAATTTGGTAATTAGCTAACCAGAGAGTTGTTCAGGCAAACTCGGTGGGACCGATTTGCTCTTTCGGTGAGACCGAGTGGAACTCGGTGAGACCGAAAAGTTACAAAGGGGAACACTGAGTTTACATTGCAATCTCGGTGGGACCGATTCGCTCTTTCGGTGGGACCGAAAAGTTACGAAAGGGAAACAGAGAGTTTGCAACCCCATCTCGGTGGGACCGAGATCCTTATCGGTAGAACCGAATTGCTAGGGTTTGGCAGTGGCTAATGACAAGTGAAACTCGGTGGCACCGGATAGAAAGAATCGGTAGGACCGAGTTTGGCTTAGAGTTTAGGTCATATGTGGATATGGGAAAGTAGTTGAGGGTTTTTGGAGCATATCACTAAGCACATGAAGCAAGAGAGTCATTAAGCAACACCTCATCCCTCCTTAATAGTATTGGCTTTTCCTATGGACTCAATGTGATCTTGGATCACTAAAATATAAAATGAAGAGTCTTGAGCTTTTGAGCTTGAGCCAATCCTTTTTCCTTAGCATTTTGAGGGTTCCACTTTCACATCCATGCCATGCCAATCATTGAGCTTTCCTGAAATAATCATCTTGGAATAGCATTAGCTCAATGAGCTATATGTTGTTATGAATTACCAAAACCACCTAGGGATAGTTGCACTTTCACTATGGCCGGTGCAGCAGTTTATATAGAAATGGTGGGCGGCAGAGGGATGGACCTGTGGCACCGAAGTAGCGGCCTCGACAACTGTGTATCATTAATGTGGGCGGCAGAAGGACGGACGGACGACACTTGTGTCATTTGAAGGCAGAGCAATCGCGTGCACTAGGAAGCGGGGCAGAAGGCGCTGACCGTTTTGGGCGGAAAGCGCGTGTGGGCGAGGGAGGCGGTATGGGTGGTCCAAGGCAGTCAGACTCGTGCTTGGCAGTGGGTCGGTCCAGCAGCCGGACATGCTGGCTCGCCAGCTAGCTCGCCGAGCTGAGCGACGACAATCAGATGATGAACATAGCTTCCGACCAGGAGCCGGCGCCACTGTCCAAGCCGGTTCATGCCATGTTCACCATAGAGCAGGTGCGGCCGCACTTCGACGCCCTAATGGCGGAAGAGCTACCGGCGTAGGAGGACCTGTGCTGCAACCTCCGTCTCCTCAACAAGCACCGGTGAACAAGCGAACAACAATGCTGTCGCGGACATGTGGCCCTATGATCCTGGCTTCCCGAATGAGCAGCGGGCGCTGTATCAGACCATCCATACGTCCCGCAAGGCCCTCTTCGTCGTCCTTCGAGTTGTTGCGCTCGCCGTGGCGCTGCCGTCTCGCGTTGTCAACATGGTCAACGAACATGAGGATGAGGGGATGACTTTTCTTGGAGAGGATGACAGTGGGGACCCACCAGGGCCATAGCCGCACGTATGCAAGTGCCTCCTTATTAGTATATAAAAATATAATTTGTTTTGCTTCCTCCTGGTTTCCTGACATAACGGTCCCACACCATTGTCAACCTAGGTAGTCAATAAATGAGAGAATTACACAAGAAGCGGCCGACAGCTGGGACCAAGCAGCTCGAGCAGTATTTGTGTTTTTGAGGTGTGAGCACTGTAGAGTTTTTCTTGAGCGATGTTTAGCCCATATATTAATTTTTCTTCTCTAAACAACAACGAAAAGATCGCTGCAGGTATTAACTGGGCGGGCTGTGGTCCGTCTAGCCCAGGCTAGATATCCAGCCCATATATTAATTATTTTCAAACTGAAAATGGCTAGCCCAGCTATAATTTTTTTGGGAATACCCAGGCAAGGTCAAGTTGTTCTTCTCCGTCCCGGTGGGCTGCAAATCTTTCCTAGGAGGCATGCATTAGGCTTGATAGGAAAATGGGCTTTAAGAAATAATAAATGGGATATAATTATAAAAACTGGGTAGTAACTATAAAAAAATGCACCAAACACGTAATTACTTTATAAAAAATTATTTTTGGATATTGAAAATTTTAATTTCATTAATTGTTGCGAGCACAATGTTACGTTGGATTTTTACGTAATATAAATTTATATTTAAAATGTATTTAATCTGACTAGAAATTTCGTGATAAAAATATTTCGGATCCCGTCAAAATGTGGGAAATTTTACTTAATTCTGTTTTGAACAGTTGGTTCAAATGGGTTGTACTTTTAACAAACTGTAAATGGGCTGTAGTAAATTACGTTAGAATTCAAAAAATGGCTGCACATTCTTACAAATCTCAAATGGGCTATAAGTTCTCTACCACACACTTGTGGCCTTACTAAGTTGACGCGTCCCCTAAAAAAAGAGAGTTGATGCGTATTCAAGGCTTTGTCAACTTATAGTCAACACACAGTTCTAGCAGCAGTGGCTATTGGATGTCCATCCAACGGATGCCGTGCTTCTTTTCAATCTCGGATATTCTAGCTTCACCCGCCCAAAAAATGATTCCTCCCCCTGACATCTGGGGCACACCATTTCGGAAGATGACCTGTGGGCCTACTAAGTGACGCGTACCAAGGGCTTTGTCAACTTAGTCAATATAAACGATTATAGCTGCAGTGACCGTACGATGTCCATCCAACGGCCGTCATGCTTCTTCAACCTCTGGTCTTCTTGCTCCAGCCACCCAAAGCAGCGCCGGTCGTGCCGCCTGCTCCTGCCTCCCGTGGCCGGCTGTGCTACTGTAGAGGCCTCACTGCCCCCTACTACTCCGACCGCTGGCCAGGCCATCCCTCCACTCACACACACCCCCTGTTATTCTGCGGCGATGGCAGCCTCACACCGCAGCCGAACCAGTGAACCCTCGTACTCCTCTCTGTGTGGGTTCCACTGCCGCGTCTTCCCCGGCTCCGCGTCATCCCCTTCCTAGGCCTCGCCGTCGTCCACCGCTATGGTGCTCTCGGCACGGCGTGGTCAATGTGGTCAACGACCGACTTCCATTGGAAGAGTACTGTACATGGAGAGGCTGACAGCTGGGTCCACGGCAGCCGCAAGGCAGTGCCTCCTTATTACGCGCAAAATAATTATTCCTCCACCTGACAGCGGGGACCCACCGGACGGGCCATCGTATTTCGCGAAAAAAAGTTTCCCCCCTGACTACTGGGACCCACCAGCTACATCTTCTCACGCAAGGAAGTGCGTCCGGGCAAAACAAAAATGATTCGCCCACCTGACTGTTGTGACCCACCAGCTACATCTTCGCATGCAAGGAAGTGCCTGACAGTCGGGACCCACCTGGTCGAAGCATACGTAGCGTTGTCATTCTGGTCGTGAATGTGTATGTACACGTACATACTGGTCCATGTAGAGGCGCGCATGTGTCTTAGTAGAGGCGCGCATGTAGCATGTACACGTACGTACAACAGCCAGTGTGCAAGAAAGAAAATACAGCCACATACGTACATACGGGCAGGGTCTCGAACACCTACTCGCGCATACATACAGCCAGGGCTCGTGTACATGGCTGGGTCGGAATGGAGACACAACGTTGTTGTCGTGTTAATGGGGAGTCGGCCGGCTGGGTCGGAACGGAATGTGTCGTCATGTTCATCGGGAGGGCTTGGACAAAACAGCCGATGGAAACGAGGCCTGGCGTACCGCACAACGGAGGAAACGACCTTGTGTTCAACCGGCCATGTTCGAAACAGGATCCTATTCATCGGGAGGGGTCTGGCATACCACAAAATGGAGGAAACGGACCTCCTATGGTCGAAACGGGGTCCTGTTGATCGGGAGGGGTGTGGTGTACCGCAAAACGGAGGAAACGTACTTGTGTTGGAGCGCTACGGTCGAAACGGGGGTCCTGTTCATCGGGAGGGGTGTGGTGTAGCGGAAAACGGGACTCCACATGATACTGTTCATCTCCACCGCCAGCCTGCACGGGCTACTATTCATCCACCGTCGACCTCCTCCAGCCTCCACTGGCGACTGTTCATCCACGGGCTTGTGTTCATGCAGCCTCCACCGCGCGCTACTCCACCGGCTACTGTTCAACCATCCCTCTCCACACGGGCTCCTTTTCAACCACCCCTCCATGGGCTACTGTTCATCCAGCCCTCCACGGGGTCGTCCTCTTCATCCAGCCCTCCATGGGGTCCTGTTCATCCAGCCCCAACCGGCTCGATCGATCGGGGTCCTGTTCATCCAGAGGCAACACCATGGGGTCCTGTTCATCCACCCCCACCGGGAACTGTTCATCCAAACCCCCCCAGCAACACTCACTGTTCATCCAGAGGCAGCATCGATCGGCTTCAGTTAGCAGCAGTAGCGAAGGAATCGCTTGATCGGGTTCAGTTAACAGCCATCGATCGATCGCTCGGGTTCAATAACACGTAGCCTGTAGTGCAATCACTCGGGTTCAGTAGGCGAATGCCTGGCTGAGTTTCAATTAGAGCCCAACGCCTCGCACCCACACACGTGCGTGTACGAGAGAAACATGCAAACCTACATGCATCGCTCGACCCCGACCACCCACCGTAACCGGGAACACCCCGATATTTTCCTCGCCCTCGCTTCTACCACAGTTTTTTCAATCATGGACGGCCCAAAGAATGTCATGCAGTCGCGTCGTCGGCCTGCCCAGGACGAAAAGCCCATTTTCTGTCAAGATTTTTTGTCATAGAAGTAGGAGTCCACCACATCTATGATGATACCGGATTTTGTCGCAATTATTGTCATACAAGTGTCATAAGTATGATAAAAAAATTTCGTTCGGCCCAAAATGTCATGTATGTGTCTTTTTTTTGTAGTGCTAGCATCACCATAAGAATCATTCATAGTAGAAGTAGCATCATAGCTATAGTGACGATGATGCTGAACCCAGTGTGCCTCGTTTTTACTGGCCTCATGTGATAGTTTTCACCCTGTTTTCTGTTAATTAACAAGGCAACATTTTCTTTGTTACTACTAGTGAATCTGAAATCATTCGGGGCAGACATAAAATATATCACTTCAACCCAATTATTGCAGTAACTATTTTAAAAGAAGCTAGCTAGATGCCCGTGCGTTGCACGGAACATCAAGATGCATTTGTATGAGTAGTTTATCTTGTGAGAGAAAAGGATGAACGAGGGAAGGCCGTATTTGCGAACGTGGAGAGGGGTGTGGGTATATTTTTGCAAAATTGCCATAGTTTTCTTCCTATCCATTAGATATAAATCCGACGACCTATATTGCTGGATGGCACGCACACCGTCATCACCAACTCTGTTTTCTACCCCCTCTGTTCCTAAATATTTGTCTTTTTAGAGATTTCAACAAATGACTAGATATGGAGAAAAATGAGTGAATCTACACTCTAAAATATGTCTACATAGACATCCGTATGTGGTCGTCCATTTGAAATCTGAAAAAGACAAATATTTAGGAACGGATGGAGTATAAGAGTAGACATGGAGATATATCTCCAGCATGGTCTACAACAAAAATGTGCTGGACTGGTTAGCACCGGATGCTCGCAACACGATGGCATGAGTTCGAATTCTATCTTTAACTTATTTAATATATACTTCTTTCGCTACTGTACTGACAGTGGAACCCACAGAGTACTTAGAATACAAGATTAAGGATGGACTTGTTTCTTTTTAACTTTCTATACGAAGCTGTAGCCACCCTACAACTCACTTGTACACTGTACATGCAATTAACTTTTTATAGAGGGACAATCATACACGCAATTAACTCAAAAGGATTGGATGTCACTCTATTATTTCCAGCATAAGAGCATCTCCAACGTCAGCCGGCAAATTTCCTCCAGCTTCCTTTCGCGGAGGATGACATCAAACGCCATCGGCATACATTTTCACAACTCTAACCAACCGGATGAAATTCGTGCAAACACGGACTGATTTGATATAAGCAGGAATTATTTCATATAAAATAGCCGGATCTTCATATAAACATGATGGATTTCATTACATTTACGTGAACTAAGCGTTGCCAATCCAGCTCTCTTGGTATAATCAATACTCCCTCCGTCCGGAAATACTTATCCTAGAAATGGATGTATCTAGACTTATTTTAGTTATAGATACATACAATTTATCCATTCTTAAAACAAAAATTTCATGCCAGCTGGAGGGGTAGTACATAATCTAAATTGCCGCTCACAGATCCCTTTGCCTTCCTCATGTCCGGCAAACACTTTGCGCGGTCGACAAAGGTCCTCGGAAGAGACAAAGAAGCAAAGAAACCACCTGAATGCATAGCCGTCACCTCAGCAGTGGCCTTCATGGGACCCAAGTGGCGGCGGCCTCCCGTGTTATACTTCTCCTTGATGATGGCAGCGGACACGGAGAAGCTGGTCACCGACTCGTCGCTCTCCATGCACCCGGCTTCTGTCTCTGCCTGCATGGCGCTGCCGCAGGCACGGGAGGCGCTCCCACAAACACGGGAGGCGCGGCACTGCAGACACTGGTGGCGCGGTACGACGCGTCAGCGATGATGCCCGTACCGGTGTGCTCGCTGCCGTCGTGGAGCAACTTGGCACTCCTCATCAAGCTGAACTGGAGCGGCGAGTTGCTGAACCACGCGCCTGCTTGGGGTGGCAACTGGCTCCGTCGGGCTAAGCGATGTTGGTGAAGCACAGAGCGGCCTCGCCCATATCCGGAGGGCTTGGCGGGCCACCCAGCCGGGTAATATGCCGGAGAATGGCTCCTCGGAAGCCATCGAAAGAGTGGAGAAAATGGTGAAGGAGGAGATGGGGGAGCGGCGGAGGGGCACGATTCCTGCCCGTTGTCTATCTGGCCTCGTGTAAATAGAGGGCGGATGGTAGGAGCTTGGCCGGCGTCTGGCCTCGTCTAAACTGAGGGCGGACAGGAGGAGCTCAGACGGTGTTGCATTTAATTCCGGCCCGCTCATGAATGGACGTGTGGCCGGAGTAGGTTTCTCAGTTTGCATGCGGGTTTAATGGAGGGGTTCGATGGAGGCGAGGAGGCGTGTTCAGCCGGGCGTGCAGCGAGCGGCGCAGTACTATTCGATTTGACAGCGGGCGGCGCTATTCCCGATACAGGTTTAATGCAGACGAGGGATGGAGTAGCGGTCCCCGAAATGTTCAACGGCCAATGCATCCTCCTTCAATTAATGCATGAGGGAAGTAATGGGAGGAGGACCAGGAAAAGAGGCTGCATGATGTGAATGCAACGCAGTTTACCCTAATATAAAGGCGCCCTCCATTCCAATGCATCTACCACATCATACGTACCTAAGCATTTGCCTAAGCACCTACACTAAGCGAAAAAGAGCTCACTCCAGACCTATGGCGGCGATGCGCACGAGCAGCCAGCGGCTGTGCCAGATGGTCCACGACGTCGGCCTACGGCATGGCGCCGAGGATTGTCTCCAGACGGTGTTGGAGACTGGCTGGTGGATGGCCGCTGTCGAGGCCAACTATGACTCTCAGTTGGACAAGATGAGCGTTGTCACCACCAACAAGTTCACCGTCCTCAAGAAGCTCGCGGACGACATCGCCGTACTCCTCCATCCCGCGCGCCCGGGCTCCTCATTGCCTGCCACCCTAATCGGCCTCCATGGCCAAAACCTCTTTCAAGCACTGGTGGCCCTGCGACTGCCCGCCGACACCATAAAAAATGTCCACCTGGAGGTCGCGCTCGCCGCGAGGCGCCTCGCCCTGCAAGAATTCGTCGACCTACACATCCACGTGTACGAGAAAATCATGTACATAGGTATCTACAAGGCCAGTGAGTACGCTACGATGTTGGCCTTCCTCAACCGGATGGAAGCCTTGGATGCCTTTGCTGAGAAGCACCTCGACCTCGCCACAAAAGCTGCCGCTCCATAGCCGCCGGTCGGTGGCCCGATGCACTAAGTTGAGGAGGAGGAGGAGGTCGTACGTTGATGGATGCATCTTTCTTCTTACCTTCTGTAACCACCACTACGATCGCATCGTCATCGTGGCCTTAATTCTTATTGTGCTGTGGCATTCTCGTTCCAGTCAATACCGACATGTGCGATCCCTTTGCTTAATTATATGCATCACTGTAACTAGTACTCCATCTGTCAATTTATAAGTTGTGCTTACCATTTCCATCAACTTCGTGTAACGCGCGGGTATCTTGCTATAAACACTAGGACATGTCGGACCGCATGTGACCAAACCAACGATGCGCCAACCTAGCTACTACGTATGTCGGCGTTTTGGGAATGGGGGTCCCCAGACATGCCTGCCCGCAGCCCAGGCGTGGCGGAGCCAGCAGGCCGTACGGCCCATCTTCATCAACAAAGCATCCAAGACCCTTGCGAGGCGGATGGCGCAAGACCTCCTCTCGAGCTGCCTAATCAGACAGGCTCATGAGGGGCGGAGATACCAAGGCGAGGCAAACCTCACGAGGCTCTCGTGACATGAGCCATGACGATCGACACCAGGCGGGCGCCAGCGCGCGCAGCGTCCTTGTTTCCTCTTTGGTGCAATGGAGGCAAGCAGCCGCGGATTACTGAGGCATCAAGCAAAGGTTGCCATTTCGGTGCAACAAGACCAAGACCATGGATTGCAAGACGGAGGTCATCGTGGAGCCCAAGACGGCATCACCACCAGAGGTTTGTGCAGGTGAAGAATACTTTTGTTAGGATGGCTCGTACTAGCTGTCCCCCTTCAAATTTGCCCGCCGTTGTTGACTACCTTCCCACTTGATATTTGGGAAGAGGACCAGGGCCTCTATAAATAGGACTAGCCACCACAATGGATCGGGCTGATCTCATCTTAGCTTGAGGGAACATACACACCACAAGTTCATACGCACAAGAACACCTCAACCTCAGGAGGCTGTTCTTCCCTTGTATTGTTCATCATTAGCCCAAGAGGCAATCCACCACCACCACACTAGAGTAGGGTATTACACCACAATGGTGGCTCGAACTAGTATAAATCCCGTGTCCTGTTGTGTTGTGAGTTCGTCGAGTTCGTCCGCGACACCTAGCGAGATAGAGCGCAGATCGGTAGGAGGGAAAGACTTCGCACGCACCCCAGTGTTCGAACCTTAAGGGTTAGCCGGAGCCCCACATCCGACATATGGCGCGCCAGGTAGGGGTGCCCGGGGCTTTCCACCAACCAGCGCCCCGTGCCACCGCACCACGCTCCCATGGTAGGTGCCCCGCCACCAACCTATGTGGTCAACACTAGCAGCAAGGAGTCTGGGTACTGAGCCCTGGCCCCCACTCTGCGGCGAGTGCATTGGCCGGCCAAGTTCAGGCCGAAGATGTCGCCGCGTTACGATGGCGCGACAGACTCGGCGATGTTCCTGCTAGCATACGAGGAGGTTGTCCTCGAAGCCGAAGGCGACGACAAGATCATGGCAAACTTGTTCCCCCTGGCCCTCGCCGGCGAGCCGCGCGCTTGGCTGCTCAACCTCCCGGGATCCACGGTGACGTCCTGGGGGAACTCCACTACCTCTTCACTGCGCGCTACGCGGCGCCGGCACACCACGCAGTCGCATCACTGCTGGGTGGCTCCCAAGCACCTCCTTCAGATCTCCACGTCAAGCCTTTCTTCCATTAGATTAGGGGAGCCTGCAAGCGCCCGGGGGCTCCGCCGGGTTGGGCTGCACCAGAGGCCGACCTCACGTTCGACTCGGAAGACCACCCTGGCTCCACCGCCGTCTCAGGGACGCTCCTGATGCTCTGCACGCCCACCATCTGCAACGTGGCCATCACCAAGACCCTCATCAACGGCTGCGTTGGCCTCAACTTGCTCTCCGTGGAAGCCTTCGGCCTTCTTCATGTGCCGCTCGAACGGCTTGGCCTCAGCAAGCCCTTCACAGGAGTGGGTGGTGGAGCTCCTTACCCTCTGGGGCAGATCCGCCTCCATGTCACCTTCGGCACGCGAGACAACTGTCGCACCGAGCTGGTGGACTTTGACGTCACCCGCATCAGTCTCCCATACAATGCCATCCTCCGGGTACCCGGCTCTTGTTCAGTTCATGGCGGCGACTCACCCGTCCTACAACCTCATGAAGATGCTAGGGAGCAAGGGCGTCCTCGCCATCAAGGGGGACACAAAGGAGGCTGTGACGGTGCTCAGGCTCGCCTTCAAGACCGCGGCAGCGGCGTAGCTAGCAGGCGCCGGTGCGCCCGAGGCCAAGGAGACCGCGGGCACCAAGAAAAAGCAGTTGTTCACCCAAGACAAGGCAGAGAGCAAGCAGGTGCCGGTCAACGAGGACGGGTCTTCAGGAGCCACCTTCACCATAGGAACCGGCCTTGACCCAGGACAAGAAGAAGCTTCGGTGAGGTTTTTGCGCGCGAATGAGGAGATATTCGTGTTGGATCCCAATCAACTGGTAGGGGTTCCGAGAGAGGTAATCCACCATCATTTAAGGGTGTGCCCCAATGTACGCCCTGTGAAGCAGTGAGCAAGACGGCAGTCCACTGAGAAGAATGCCTTCATCGTCCAAGAGACACGCAAGCTGGAGGCGGCAGGTACCATCCGAGAAGTTCGATACCCCGAATGGCTGGCGAACCTCGTTGTAGTACCGAAGAAAGGTGGGAAGGAACGGATGTGCGTCAACTTCACCAACCTCAACAAAGCCTGCCCCCAAGATCCGTTCCCCCTTCCGCGCATCGATCAAATCGTCGACTCCACTGCCGAGTGCGATTTGTTGTGTTTCCTGGATGCGTTCTCTGTATACCATCAGATCAAGATGGCGGTGGAGGATGTGGAGAAGACGACCTTCTTGACACCATGTGGGGTGTACTACTACATCCGCATGCCTTTCGGCCTTCGCAACGCGGGCGCAACCTTTCAGCCGCTGATACACATCGCCTTGGGGTGGCAGCTCGGCAGGAGCACAAAGGCCTACATTGATGACATAGTGGTCAAATCTCGCGAGGCAAGGACGTTGATTCAAGACTTGGAGGAGACCTTTGAGAGTTTGTGTCGGGTGAACTTGAGGCTTAACCCGAAGAAGTGTGTGTTTGGTGTCCCCTCTGGCAAGCTGCTAGGGTTTCTTGTATCCCACGGAGGGATCGAGGCGAACCCGGAGAAGATCAAGGCCATCGAAGACATGAGCCCACCATAGACCCTCAAGGAGATGCAAAAGCTGGTAGGACGGGTGACCGCATTAGGGCATTTCATATCTAAGCTAGGTGAGTGCACCTAACCCTTCTTTAAGCTCATGAAGAAGAAAGGCCCCTTCGAGTGGACCGCGGAGGCCGACCGGGCCTTCCAAGACCTCAAGAAATTCCTCACCAGCCCCCCGGAGATGGTGGCGCCACGGCCTCTCGAGCATCTGGTACTCTACCTCGCCGCCACCCCGTATTCCGCCAGCGCGGTGCTGGTGGCGGTTCGGGAGGAGCGCAAAGACAAGGGTGTGCCGCACCAAGCCAGAGCTGATGCAGCGCAGGGTCAGGAAGGCACACCGGGGCCATCAGCGGCGGAAGATCAAGCTCGGCAGGGCAACATCGCGGAAACTCCTGAGGATGGCCAAGTCTCAGGAAACCCTCCACCTAAGGATACGCCACAACCTTCGCAAGACCCGAGCCTCATCGGTGTGCCAGCCCTCGCCGAGCACCCGTTGTACTTCGTCAGCACCGTATCAAGGTCATCTCGTCTTACCCATTGGAGAGGGTACTCATGAGCCCAAACTCAGCCGGAAGGGTCGCTGAATGGAACATCGAGCTGCAAGCATTCCAGCTGGAGTTCAGCACCACCAGGGTCATCAAGGAAGCCGCACTCGCTGATTTTGTGGCAGAATGGACAGATGCCCCGGCTCTTGAGGAAGGAGAAGACCGGTCCACCTCCCTAGGAAGTGAGGCGCCACATGGCTGGGTCATGTGTTTTGATGGCGCCTTTGCGCACCAGGGCGCGGGGGCTGGAGCAGTGCTCATATCGCCCACTCAGGAGAAGCTTTACTACGTCGTGCAACTCTACTTCCAGCACGGCGAGAAGGTCTCCAACAATATCGCAGAATACAAAGGCCTCATAGCCGGCCTAAAGGCTGCAGCGGCTATGTGGGTGAGGCGCCTTACCGTCAAGGGCGACTCACAACTCCTCGTCAACTCCAACAAAGTGTACGAGCCAAAGGACGAGCACATGGAGGCCTACCTTGCGGAGGTGCGCAAAATGGAAAAGCAGTTCACAGGATTGGAGCTGCAGCACGTGCCCCGGGGCACCAACAAGGAATCCGACGACATCGCCAAGAGAGCATCCAAGCTGCAACCGCAAGAGCTCGGCGTCTTCGAAAAGTGGCTCTTCAAGCCGTCAGCTACGCCAACTCTTTCAAGCACGACTCAGTCTCCGGAGGAGCTCCCACAGCCCCCGGCCATGGGAACCCCAGCTTGCGGCCCAACCTCAGGAGCTCGGCTACTCTTGGCGCTCGAGCCCCAGAAGGAGTGCTGGACCAAGGGGTTCAAGGAGTACCTGATGCACGGGACACTGCCGGAGAAGGAAGAAGATGCGGAGTGCGTGGCCTGATAGGCCACGGCATACTGCATTCAAGACGGTGAGTTGTACAGGAAACGGCCAAACAATGTCACGCTGCGCTACATCTCCAGCGATCAAGGGAGGGAGCTGCTGATTGACATACACGGCGGGGACTGTGGACATCACTCATCATCACGGACCCTCGTCGACAAGGCCTTCCATAGCGGATTCTATTGGCCCGCAACACTCAACGATGCAGCCGAGCTGGTGAAGTCCTGCGAAGCTTGCCAATTCCACGCCAAGCAAATCCATCAGCTTGCTCAGGGCCTCCAAACCATCCCGCTCACGTGGTCCTTCACGGTCTGGGGGCTAGACATCCTAGGCCCTTTCCCACGAGAGCTAGGGGGCTACTGTTATCTCTACGTCGTCGTCGACAAGTTCACCAAGTGGGCAGAAGTGGAAGCCGTCCGGACCATCCCAGTCGGCTCTGCTGTCAAGTTCATCAAGGGCCTCGTGAGCCGCTTCAGGGTCCCCAACCGCATCATCACAGATAACGGCTCGCAGTTTTCTAGTAACCTCTTTAAAACCTACTGTGCTAACCTTGGAACACAGATCTGCTATGCTTCGGTGGCCCACCCCAGGAGCAATGGTCAGGCTGAGCGCGCCAACGCTAAGGTCCTATGGGGCCTCAAGACCAGGACCTTCAAGAAGAAGCTGGAGGCCTCTAGTAGGGGCTGGCACGACGAGCTCCAGTCCATGTTGTGGTCCATCCGCACCACCGCTACCAAGCCAACGGGCGAGACTCCGTTCTTCCTCGTCTACGGAGCTGAAGTAGTCCTCCCTCACGAGGTCAAGCGTCGCTCCGCGCGGGTCCTGGCATTCGACGAAACGCAGCAGGACGCCCTGCGGGGGATGGATCTCATGCTGGGGGAGGAACGTCGTCATGAAGCTGCATTATGGGTGGCAAGGTACGAGCAAGTGCTGCGGTGTTACCACTACCGCAACATTCGCTCCAGGACGCTCGAGACAGGTGACCTGGTCCCGAGGCGGGTCCTCTCCAGGGAAGGGTTGCACAAGCTCTCACCCATGTGGGAGGTCCCGTTCATGGTCGTCCACATCTCCAGGCATGGCACCGTCCGCCTGGAGACGCAAGAGGGGACACCTATCCAAAACACATGAAACATCCAGCACCTCCGGAAGTTCTACCCATGAAGCTAGGCCCAGAGACTGTGAAGCAAGGCCCAGAGCCTGTGAAGCAAGGCCCAGAGCCTGTGAAGAAAGGCCCAGAGCCTGTGAAGAAAGGCCCGGAGCCTGTGAAGAATCGCTGCCCGTGACACTCTCACGTAATAATGAGTTGGGGTTGTACACGCCCCGGTGTCTCAGGAGTGCCGGCCTCAGGCCCTGGGGCTCCCTCCCACGCCTAGTGGACAACACTTAGCTCCGCGCTGGTGAGAAGACTTGAAGACTAGATTAGGTGCCGGACGCGGCTTTTCATTTGCTTTCCGCAGTTGGCTCTTTTCTCCTTAACCAAAGTTTGCCTTTGGCGTTCCTTGCTGATTTGGTTCCTTCGCCTTTTACCGCGTTTTTCGGCTCTGGTTTGCTCATGATCTCTCTCTCGCATACCTCGTGAGGGGGCTAGGAAGGTGACCTCGCGAGCATTTTTCTTCCCTCTGCCTTCTCGCGAGTCACCCTCGTTCGAGCCTGGAAGCTAGCACATCTCTCCTAATCCGTGCCCCTCGGGTACCGCAATGCAAAGCGCCAAGTCAAGGTTCGGGTGAACGGAAAATCCTCTAGCGCACCCCCTAACAATTTTTTTGCAGTTTCTGAGCAAACGCAGTCATCTCGTGAAGGAAAGGGCGTCCCAAACGCGCCAGGTTAGGTTATCTTTGCACAAAATGACAATACGACATGGGAATAACACGCACGTTGCATTAACCAAGAACCACAGTTCGATACACGCCCCTCTGGGCCCATACTGGTCTCATTTTCTGATGCAGGAAAAAAAGGAAAAAGCTAAACAAAGCGGCGTTTCAGCAATCCGTGGAGGCAGGCCCTGAGCGATGCCCCGAGCCTAGCCAGACCCCTCCTCGCGCTTCACGGAGGCGCGGTGACAAGATGACCCGCCGCCTCCGTCGAAGCGGGCGCGGTGGCATGACGGCTGGTCGTAGTCACCGCTCCTGGAGTTGTCACTGGAGGAAGAGCCGCCGTAGCTGGAAGAGACGCGGTCGCCGCCGAGGGCAGGCTCGCCCTCATCCTCATCGCGACCATCACCAAGGCCGAGCACCTCCTCACCATCGTTCATCTCGGGGCAGCACCTGACGCGGCGACCATCTTCCCCGAACACCCTCACATAGAGGGTCGACCCACCGTCATACTTGAAGTGGAGCGTGCACCGCCTACCCAGGCCGCGCGCGCGGGCGAACGTCTGCCAGCCGCGGGCCAGGGCTATGTTGCCCACGGCGGAAGTCTCGACCGCGACCCAGAAGGCCTTGCTGCAGCAACCATCTTCCTGCAACCAGAGCCCGCCTGGACCAGGGGCCGGCAATTCATCGACAAGGAAGCGCGGAAGCTGGAGCCAGTTGCCGGCCGGGTTCTCCGACCAGACAACGAACTCCTGCGACACCTCCACTGAATAGAAGCGCGGACAGGGAGGCCGCGACACCGTCGCACGCCTCCCCTCGTCAGCTGGACCGCCAAGGTTGGGACGGTCCCATCCGCGTGCCGCGGCGCCGCCTCGACGGTGGGCCACGGCTGGGGTCGTAGCGTGATTGCGCGGACGGCCGCGACCGCGCTTGGGCGTCGGGGAACCGAGGCCCTCACGAGGGGCCTTCCCCTTCTCGGCGGCAGAGAACTTCCTTCGTGGCGCCATCGGAGGCACTGCAAGCAATGAAGAAAAGAAGAAGCGAGCAAGCGAAGAAGAGATGGGCAATGGGGGCTCCGGCCCCTCCCCATCTATAACAAGAGAAGGCCAACCGGCGTCTCCCACGATCGCAGGTAATGATGGTTTCCCTTGCATGTCGCAGGGACTTGTCAAGTCATGCAGTCGTCGAGGCAACGTGGGGAAGCGGAGACGCCCACGTCCAATCAACCGCCACGCATCAACCGACACCGCAGGCTTTTGGGGCCTGCGGTGCTCCAAACTTGACCCTTGGCTTCGCCGCGAAGCCAATCTCGAGCGCACCTTGGGCCCGGGGGCTCCTATCGGAATTCTGGGAACGGGGGTCCCCAGACTTTCCATCCCGCGGCCCGCGGCATGGCGGAGCCAGCAGGCCGTACGGCCCATGTTCATCAACAAAGCATCCAAGACCCTCGTGAGGGTCCAAGCCTCGCGAGGCGGATGGCACTAGACCTCCTCTCGAGCGGCCTAGTCAGGCAGACTCGCGAGGGGCAGAGATATCAAGGCGAGGCGAACCTCACGAGGCTCTCGTGACGTGAGCCATGATGATCGACACCAGGCGGGCGCCAGCGCGCGCAGCATCCTTGTTTCCTCTTTGGTGCAAAGGAGGCAAGCGCAGCCGCAGAGTACCGAGGCATCAGGCAAAGGTTGCCATTTCGGTGCAACAAGACCAAGACCATGGACTGCAACATGGAGGTTATCATGGACCCCAAGATGGCATCAGCACCAGAGCTTTGTGCAGGCGAAGACTACTTTTGTCAGGATGGCTCGTACTAGCTGTCCCCCTTCAAATTTACCTGCTGTTGCTGGCTCCCTTCCCGCTCGATATTTGGGAAGAGGACCAAGGCCTCTATAAATAGGACTACCAACACAGTGGATGGGGAGGATCTCATCTTAGCTTGAGGGAACCTAGACACCACAAGTTCATACGCACAAGAACACCTCAACCTCAGGAGGCTGTTCTTCCCTTGTATTGTTCATCATCAGCCCAAGAGGCAATCCACCACCACCACACTGGGTAGGGTATTACACCACAATGGTGGCCCGAACCAGTATAAACCCCGTGTCCTGCTGTGTTGTGAGTTCATCAAGTTCGTCCGCGAGACCTAGCAAGCTAGAGGGAAGATCGGTAAGAGGGAAAGACTTCGCGTGCACCCTAGTGTTCGAACCTTAAGGGTTAGCCGGAGCCCCACATCTGACAATGTACCCTGCTTATCTGGTGGAAATAGCCCCGCCCTAGCGTTTCCAATCGTTATTTCTATCTATCGATCGTGCCAAGGAGCAGAACCAAAATGTTACAATTTATACAAGCTTCTCTACTACTACTCCTATATAAGACTCAGTTGGTGATGGTGGTGTGTCTGCCATCCGTCGTTTTTGATCATTAGATCTGCATCTAACGGCTGTGAGGTAAGTTGTGGCATTTTTGCAACAATATCCCACTTCTCTGCTCCAATTTGCAGAAAACCCCTTATTATCTTGAAAGCAACCACATCCCTGCCTCACCTCATCAAAACAGCCTGAGAAATATAAAAAACCGAATTGGTGATGATGGTGTGCCTGCCATCTTGTAATATAGACCGTCCGATCTATATCTGACGGATAGAAAGCAAACTATGACAATTTTACAAAAAATCCACACCTCTCTCCACATTTACAGATAAGTCCTTGCCTCGTTCATCCTTATCTCCCACAACCTCATTGCTGAGCAATTAAAGAAGGAAGTCTCTGAAACAATCTGGCCTGGTGGCCGCTGTCGGCGCCGTCCATCCCCATGCCTCCGCCTAGTCCGACCACCAGTCACCACCATGCCCCGCTCCTCCTCACCTTATATCTAATCTTTCTCGAGATATCATTTTTTCGATGAAATTCTCGAGATACCATTTTTCCGATATAATTCTTCAGATATCATTAGTTTTTACACATGGCATTACTCCTGCATGGGTCAATCACAACAGATGTTTTGTAGAAAAATGCATCTTGATGTTCCATGCAATGCACGGGCATCTTGCTAGTACTCCTATAAAAGACTCAGTTGGTGATGGTGGTGTGTCTGCCATCCATCGTTTCTGATCATTAGATCTGCATCTAATGGTTGTGAGGTAAGTTGTGGCATTTTTGCAACAATAGCCCACTTCTCTGCTCCAATTTGCGGAAAACCCCTTATTATCTTGAAAGCAACCACATCCCTCCCTCACCTCATCAAAACAGCCTAAGAAATATATTTTGAGCGAAAAGTACTCCCTCCGTTCCTAAATATTTGTCTTTCTAGAGATTTCAATAAGTGACTACATACGGAGAAAAATGAGTGAATCTACACTTCAAAAAATGTCTATATAATCTGTATGTGATAGTCCATTTGAAATCTCTAAAAAGACAAATATTGAGGAACAGAGGGAGTAATATATTAGGAGTATATCAAAACAAGAGTGATTTCTTGCAAGTTTGTGCACAAGTGCTACTATTCTACTACTTTCGATCCGTCACAACGCACGGGCACATTGCTAGTAAAAGGAAAAGGCCTGCCGAGTTTGCGTCGCACACCCCCCCCCCCACACGCCCAGGAATCGGGAGTACTCCACGGCCTGTCCGGCATGACACATAGCTTAGGGAAGGCGTGTTGCCTAGCATTTTCACTTTCATGTGGGACCGCCGTTGAGCAAGCCAACTAATAGCAAACCGCACCCCGCCCGCCACCGGGTTAGAAAACAGCAACGAGGGGAAGATCTAGCTGTAGCATGGAAGCCAAGAAATTTGGTGTCAGATTGGGCTCGTTGATAGAGTAGGAGCATTCCGTACTACTCTACTCCGAGCACTACTGGCCGTTGGATATCATCTACATTCCACCAGATTTTGCCACATGTAGAATCTAGAAGACTCCACATGTAGAAGCATAATGCACAAACTACCAGAATCTCATGCATGGAATGCACGTGTACCTTACTAGTAGTTGGTAGTAGTAATAAACAAATTCCGGGTTTGGCACGAGCTCGTACCGTGGGAGCACCACAAGGCCTGCCGCAGGAGTTACATTTCCCTCTCAGGGCCCATGGGACCGAACTTCAGTGGCTTAGTGCCCGGCCTATGAGTCAATGACATGCGGACCTTAAATGCGGCTGGCCCACATGTCATTCTCATGGTGGGGGTGTGGTTTGCGACTCACTCGTTCGAGATGAACCGGCCGGTGGTGGCGTGGCCGTGACGAGGGTGCCACAGCTGGGCGTCGGGGCGTTACGAGGCCTAGATGGCCACACCGGCGGGTAATACGTGTAGTACAGAAGTACTCCAGCTGAGGATTGATGCCCGGGACGAAATGTGTCACAGCAGCTGGATAAAAATTTGATGGTACGGGAGTACGGATCGGAGCACAGAAGTGGAGAAGGCAAACCACGTCCAATCGGGTGTGGCCGTGGTAGAAAGTTGATGGTCGCCGCAGTTCAGCTGGCCCGCATGTCATGCACACAAAGGCAGAGGCACGGTGGGGCCAAGAGTGATGAGGCGCACGTCGAGGAGATGAGGATCCCCTGACGTGAACAATCCTACCATTCTATCACTGACATGTGGGACCCGCAAGTGTGGGTCCCACCAGTCAGCGAAGGAAAGGCAAGGTAAGGCAGTGATAGCCACGTCAGAGGATCCATGTCCACGTCAAGGGACGTCGTGCTTACAGGTAGGGTTGGAGCGGTGTCGTGGGAATCGCGTGTGGGTGTGGAAGTGGTAGAAACAAGAAACATGATGGTCGTCGTGGTTCAACTTCACTGGACAAGCTGTCATGTCTGCTGACACATGTATATCAAAACTAGAGTGTTTATATTTCAAGCACGTGAACAAGTATTATTCTACTACTTTGGATCCATTGCAACACATGGGCCAGCACATTGGTAGTAGTAGTGTCTATCTCTATCTCTAGAGGCCTTCCCTCGTTCATCCTTTTCTCTCACAAGATAAACTACTAATACAAATGCATCTTGATGTTCCGTGGTGACAAACCAGGGGACTTGTTTAATATGGGACACATCCTACGATATACTCCCTCTCACCCAGTTTATTTGTTTTGAATCTTTTCGTTTTATAAGTTTCAAATTCAAATTTAGAGGGGCAGTGGGTCCGAGAGGGGTGAGCCGCAGGTCGGGGGACGTGTGGTGTCATGGGTTCGTGCGGCATCGTGGGAATCGCGTGTGGTTGTGGTAGAAACTTGATGCTCACCGCATTTAAGGTGGCCCACATGTCATGCACACAAAGGCAGAGGAGCGGTGCGGCCGAGAGGGGTGAGGCACATGTCGGGGGACGTGGTGCCGTGGGTTGGAGCGGCGTCGTGGAATCGCGAGTGGCAGTGGATGAAATGTGATGGTCGCCATAGTTGAACTTCCATGGACAAGTTGTCATGTCTACAGACACATGCATTGCATATTGATCACTGGAAGGAGTAGTAGAGAAAGCTAGGCGGATAAATAGTTCATTATACTCAAGCGGACCCACGCTACTACTTGTTCCAAAGACATGCACACCATCGAAATAGTCCATCTATATCAATATACATAGAGAGGGAATATTGTTTTTACAAGAGAGGAAATAGTTCATCCATCCATAATGCCCTGCTGCTGGTGTAGCATCTTCTTCTTCTTCTTCTTCTTCTTCTTCTTCTTGTTCTCATTTTCTGTGGGAGACGGCTTCACAACAAGCTCTCTGGACCTTGCAGCTATCTCGAAACTCACACGGGCATCGAGGGCAGCATATTTTTATCCGCTCGTAAGTCAAGGGATAATTCTCCCAACCAGACGACCTTAATGCCAGCGTCTCGTCACCCTTCTGAAGATTTGTTCCGAGCACAAAATTTACTACGTCGAATAGGGACGGTGTTGGTTTATCACAATCTTCTCCAATAATTTTTATTCTGGTTTGTAGGTCAGTGATGCTTTTCAAATCAAGGTTGTACGGCTCCAACTTGTGTTTGTCCCCTGCGAGGGCTACCCACATAAGTATATGTCCTCCCGAGACAAGAAATCGTGAAGCTCACCTAGTATGGAGGGCGCGTGTATGATGTGGTACACCAAAACATCATCTTCGAGGCACAACTGAAGGACAGTGGCACGTTAGATCTTCCCAAGGGCACGCTCCGTGTACTCTGCGTCGAGACCGATGACATTCATCTTCACCTTTTGGAGGGAGTTGGATACATTGTTGATCCACTTCCGAACAACCCTTGGGTGGTCGGTGACTGTGGCAACTATGCTCAACGAGCCTTCGACGAGGACATGTTGGACGCTAAAAACCTGCATCTCGATCTCTTTCGCCATTTGGAACCGCTGGACCGGAGGGCTATGGTTTGGAGAATTAGGATTAGATGGCTAGTCTAACTGAAGAAGATGATTATTTATAGGGGCTTCAGAATTACTCCAGGAGGATGTGAAGAGGTTAAAACAATGTGAATGCAGTGTGGTTTGGATGCAAATGAAGATCAAGGAGTAGTGAAAAAGCTGAGGAAATCGGTTCCCGATGGAGAAGTAAATGGGAGAAGTTATGCGCATGCATGAGGAGAGCTGCGGTGGTTTGACTGCTGCATGTAGTGGACTGGACGGGCTCTTTGGTTGCCTTTTCTCTCTCCCACGCGCATAGAATGGCCCACTCGTATGCTGCAATTTATTGGCTGGAGTATGGCTGCAGCTGCTCAAGCATACGCTAATTAATGCTGTGAATACGGGGCATGGAGGGAAATGGGCGCAAGCAAAAGCGTATATACGCAGACTAATTAGAGAAATACTGAAAAAAGTTATGCGCAGACAAAAGAGGACCGGAGGGAGTACTACTCATGTTCCTACTACGGTTATGGAATATGCGATTATCCTCAAAAAAGAAAAGTCCTTCGCGCTTCCGCATGCATGAGAATTTGGTTCTGCTCGCAATATGGATGATAGCTGGAGGATGAAGTGAACCCAGAGGCATGCTAGCACGGGAGTGTACTCATGTTCCTACTACTCCTACTAGTAGTAGTACAACTATGGTACACTTTCTGGTCAAAATACTATTATTCATCCAGTCCTCACAGTGAAGTGACAAGACCATGCACCCGAGGTGACACCAGTCCAGGCGGCGTGTCCGGGTTACCAAAGTCAGCCTCACCTTGTGCACTGTGCAATCACTGTCACCGCCGCTATATAGCATGTCTCGCCTCGTCTCCCCCTCCCCTAGCACCACTCCATCTCCATCTCCATCTCACCGGAGATCCTGAGGTCATTCTTTATTATATCACTGTGCCCCCGCGTACCCTCGCCTCGCTTGCCTCTCCCAGTACCACTATTCCCTCACCAGCCAACTCCAGCACCGACAGTCTTCTCCCTCGTAAATCAAGCCCCCCAAAAACCCACCTTCCAAACTCCACCATGGCCGAATGCGAACCGCACAGGATCCATATGAGCCGTGATTGGAGCAATCTCCCCAGTGACATCCTCGACCTATGTTGTTCGTGTATGGATATGTTGAGCGCCCTGCGGCTGGCTGCATGCTCGAGGGGCATGCACACAGCCATCATCGAAGCGAGGCCAAAGCTTTTCAAGACACCCGGCTTGCTGCTATCTGGTCTTGCGAGATTGGCTCACCATGATACGGAGGCGTACATGATGCCCCTCGACTTCAATCCGATCTCCATTAGCCGAAACTTCTTTGTAGGTATGTAGTGGGTCGCCATACATCATTTCCCTCGACTTCGATCTGATCACCATCGCCCGAAACTTCTTGGTAGGTATGTACTGAGTCGGCATGAACTCCCACTGGATGGCTGCCTTCAGAGAAGACGGTAAAAAGTTGGTGCTCATGAACTTCCAGACCTCCCATGAGATTATCCTTCCTCCGTTCGATTATATAGAGTGTGACAATCGCGGTCCTAGTCATCTAGATTACCAGGTCAGTTGGACGGACCTTGTTTTGTAGAAGATTGTAATCTGCCTAATGCCCACACGACATGCGAATTACGCAGACTTCAAGCTAATTGCGTTGTTCGACCATGGACTCGCCTATCTTTATGCCGGTGCCTTCTTTAGCTGGAGACAACTCAGCTCGCAGTGGATCATCGTCAAAGCTGATACACACTTCTGTGATGCTATTGAACACAATGACATCATCTACGTGATCGACAAAGCAGATAGCACCACGTATTGATGGGACGGCGCGTGTAAGTTTTTTCCGTCTCATGTAAATGATGACGTCATGACACTTTTTGAACTTTTTGTGATGATTGGCATATCCCTGTTTGAGCTGAATTTGAGTAGAACTATGGCAATGTATTATAGACGCCGGAAATCAGCTATATTTGGAATGAGTTAATTCATGTGATTGTGATCATGTCATTACAGCCAATTTGTACCCCTGAAAAATCAAACGGTTAGGAATATATGGATATTCTCCTTATTTTACAGTAATCTATAAACTACTACTAAATATGAGTGTGTATCAATGGCCATGTTGGTTTCCTCATTTTCATGATGTAGAAACATGCACCACACTGTTGGTTTCATCTAACCATACATTAGGGAAGTAAGTGTGCATATGGAGAACTCTATATTTGGAAGTAGTGAAATCCTGTAATGCTTACCATGTGTACCTACCAATATTCGCCCTTTAGCAATCAATGTCTAGAATAATAACCTCACAAAAATTTTGCCCATAGAACACGAGTATATAACAATGCATGGTCTGTTAGTTACCTTGAAGAATTTGTTTGTGAAGACAGAACCTGATTCCATAACATGCATGGCATGGTAGTTTCCTATGAAGAATCGATTGTGAGATAACATGAGTATAACCGTGCATGGCACTTCTATATTTTCGAACCCAGTATACATTTCCCTGTATTTTCCTCCCAGTTCCAATGGGGACATATCAATGCTTTTTCTTGCATTATCCTACTCATACTCTGAACAATTCTGATCTTACATTAACAATGTCTGTCCTTTTTGATATGATGCAGTGTCCCTACAGTTACTGCCCTTTGTAATCACACCACCTTTGCAAAAAACAGGGAAGCACAACTGGTACCTTGCTCGATCAGGCGACGGCAAAAGACTGATGATCATTCGGACACATGAGCCGGAAAAGTTATATTGCAAAAACCCCACTGTATACAAGCACCATGAAATACGTGAGTATCCGGACAGTGGCTAGTACGTCTATGAGCAGGATACGAGCTTGTTGGGGCCTTCAGGATTTTTTAGTTGGAGGCGGGTAAACAGCCTTGGTTCACACTCTCTATTTCTCAGACTCAATTATCTGATTAACAAGGAGATCACCGTTGGGAAGGACCTTGATGGCAAAGAGGCTTTGTTTGCTATGGAAAACTGTGTCTACACAGCGAGCCCTAGGAGTTCGGGAGCAAACTGCCCTGATTGTCAACGATACAGCCTGCAGCCAAAAGAAGGTGAGAATGACAAAGGCATCCAGATTAACTTTGATCCTTGGATGTCTCAATTACGACAGGCAGTGATGTGGTTCAAGCCTTCAGGTTGATAGGTAATTGGGTTGTTGCGTCGAAAGGGTGGAGTACTGGTGTCTCGGGATCATTGGTCGCTGAAGCGGGGCTGCAAATTATGATGGTGTTGGATCATCTCTTCGAATGACTTTGTTGTCTTTGCTGCTTGTTCTGGATGGGTAGTTCTTTCTTTTGTTATGCATATTCCTTGTCATTTGGTCATCCTCATCTATGTCACTCTTACTATGTAATAGTTGCCTCTGTTTAGAATGTCATTCTCGTCTGGATCACGAGAGTCTGAGCGCTGCAGATGGGTGCGTTTTGGTGGTGTAGCAAGACTTCTTATGAACTATCATGTCTTGCTGTTTATGTCAGTAGTAGTCATTAGTTAGTGTTTGAATGTTGTATATATCATTGTTTAGAACTGTTTATTGTATCGAACTACTGGTGGGCTAAATGACGGCATCACCATTCTCCAGTGTTCAGAGTGTATCTCCTTTTTTCAAGTTATATAATTTGACCTAAGTGTCTTTTCGATGATGTACACTTGTTTGGGCCAGTGAGGTGTCATTGAATATGGCCCGAGATTAACGCAATGCCAAACAGGTCAATTATGACTCTCAGGCCAGGCTCTCAAAAGATCCTCAAAAAAAGGTCGGGCGCACCTTAGGCCGATTATGACTCTTAGGCCGACATGTGGGCGCCACTGGTGTTTTCGTGCGCTTGCGCGCCGAGAGCATATTGGCACGTGTTTGAAATTCAAGCTACCTTTTCATCCCCAATCTCCCGCCCCTCCCCCCCCTCTGGAATCTCGATTCCTACTCCAGTTCCCCCAAATCCCCCTCCTGTACTCCCTGTACTCAAGCTCACTATCCTGTCGCCGGTCAACGTGGATCTCAAAGCCAGAGATCCTGAGGTCCGTCCTGCCTTCGGTCGCTGCATGTTGTTTCTCAATAATGGCATGGCGGCACTTGATGACCAGTTTGCCGGCAAAGTGCTGATGGTAACCATCAACGACGACCGGCCTCCCGTCTCACCGGACGACCTTGTCAAAGCTCTTGGCATTACACATGGCATCCAAATAAGTCACTTGCTCGTCCAAGTCTGTCCGCCACCGGCTGATTTCTTCGTCGGGTTCCAGACAACTTTCAACTACAGTCGTGTGTTCGAATCTTCCCGGCATTTGTTCTGCGATGGCGCGCTTGTGAGCTTTGATCAGTGGCACCCAGGATGGGGCTCGGTGCCCTCGGAGATTGAGTTTTTAACAAAGCTTACCTTCCATGGCATGCCTCGACGTGCTTGGAACAGTGAGTACATGAATGAACTTATCAACGACATTGGAGGTGAGCTAGTAAGTATGTTTTTTCCTCCAGACAGTTGGGCTCTGACGGTTATGGCATGGATGAAGAAGCCGTCCACCATAACGAAGGTGATTGGTGTTGAGATACTGGTGCAGGAACCGGTGTTGTACTGTTTGTCTCCACCAAGGCCGCCACGGACCACATTAGGGATGTACCTGTATTGAGTGTTTGTGCATGTCGAAGAAGTGGCCAATCCATCAATCGAAGTCCTGCCGCCGCCACAAGTGCCAGGATGCATTGACGATGTACATTACAGGAGTCAACGTCAGACTTACCCCGTGTTGCTCGGAACGATGGATGGCACAGGGCCTACTCCATCGCATGGCGGAGGCCACTGCTTCTTTGGGAGAAGAGGCATGGCTGGCTGCCTAGATGTGCTCTAATTTGAGGTAACAACTGAATCTTGTCAGATACTAGCTAAATCCGAGCTATGGGTGTGAAGCACTAATGTGCCAGTACATTTGATTGTGACCTGTTATAATTTTGTACCTGAACTTTTTTAGAAAGGGCTGTACGTCAACTTAATGTGCTAGCAGAACTTATTGTGGTGTCTGTCTGTTTTCTTTGCACAACATTCAAGGGATGAACCGTTATGTACGGGTTCGTTGGTTTCAACATAGCCCTACCCGTAGCGATCCACTGTTTCCATCCAGATTGTGCCGCCTGTGTGAAATTTTTGTACGCAAGTTTAGTGTGCTATGATGTTCTATATGATTGTGTCAACTATATAAGTTTTTACTAAGAATCAATAATGCATATGGCTGAAAGATGTATTTACGAGCATCGACCGATGGGTCTCTCTCTCGCTATCTCACACACACGCACACACGCACAAGTGGGACCCATTGAATTATTTCTTTGCGCATGACAGCTTTTAATTAGGTTCCACTATAATCTAACTTTTTTCTTAAGTTATTAATTGAGCTCAGTGACTTCAAAAAGTTGTACAGAAGCCTTGTTTGGGCCTTTCCGGCGTCGCTGAATGTGGGCTAAGTACCATGTTAGGTTGTACAGTACTACACAGTCCTTTTTTTAACATCAGCAATGCAACTGGGCCGACAGTTGTACACAATATCCCGGTCAACTTGTTATTCTCCTCCCTGCTGAGCTGAAAACTTTCCTAGGAGGTATGCATTAGGCTTAACAAGAAAATGGACTTCAAGAAATAATAAATGGGATATAATTATAATAACTGGCCAGTAATTATAAAAATGCACCAAGCGCTTAATTAGTTTAAAAATATATTATTTTTGGAATTTGAAAATTTTAATTTCATTACTTGTTGCGCGTGCAATATTTTCATGCTTTTTAACGTAATACAACTTTATTTTGAAATTATATTTAATCTGACTAGAAATTTCGGATAAAAATATTTCGGATCCCATAAAAATGTGGAATTTTTTTGAATTCTGTTTTGAGCGGTTGGTTGAAATTATTAATCGTTGTCCTACCTAGAAAATGGGTTATACTTTTAACAAACTATAAATGCTATGTAGTAAATTCCATTAGAATTAAAAAATGGGCTGTACATTCTTACAAATCGCAAATGGGCTATATGTTCTCTGCCAAACACTTGTGGGCCTTCTAAGTTGACGTGTCCCCTAAAAAAACTAAGTTGACACGTATGCAAGGCTTTGTCAACAACACACGGTTCTGGCAGCTGTGGCCATTGGATGTCCATCCAACGGATGTCGTGCTTCTTCTTCAATCTTGGATATTCTTGCTTCAGTCGCCCAAAAATGATTCCTCCCCCTGACATCTGGGCGCACCGTTTCGGAGGCTGACCTGAGGGCCTACAAAGTTGACGCATACCAAGGGCTTTGTCAACTAAGTCAATATAAATGATTCTAGCTACAGTGACCGTACGATGTCCATCCAATGGCCATAGTGCTTATTCAACCTCTGGTCTTCTTGCTCCAGCTGCCCAAAGCAGCGCCGGTCGTGCCGCGTGCTCCTGCCTCCCGTGGCCAGCTGTGATGCCGTGGAGGCCTCACCGCCCCTACTACTCCCACCGCTGGACAGGCCATCCCTCTACTTACCCACACCCCCTGTTATTCTGTGGTGATGGCAGCCTCACACCGCAGCCGAAGCTGTGAACCCTCGTACTCCTCTCCGCGTGGGCTTCCACTGCCGTGTCTTCCCCGGCTCCGTGTCGTCCCCTTCCTAGGCCTCGCTGTCGTCCACCGCCCTGGTGCTCTCGGCGCGGCGTGGTCAACATGGTTAAGGAACAGCTTCCACCGGACGTGGACTATACATGGAGAGGCTGACAGCTGGGTCCACGACGGCAGCAAGGAAGTGCCTCCTTATTACATGGAAAATAATGATTCCTCCACCTGACAGCAAGGACCCACCGGACGGGCCACCGTATTTCGTGAAAAAAAAAACGTTTCCCCCCTGACTGCTGGGACCCACTGGACGGGCCACCGTATTGTGCGAAAAAAATGTCCCCCCCCCGCTGTCAGCTCGGACCCACCAGAAGTGCCTCCTTATTACGCACAAAAAAATGAATACTCCCCCTGCTGGTCGGGACCCACCTTAGTGGGAGGTTGACTTGTGGGCGTACTAAGTTGACGGGGATGGAGTGCTTTGTCAACTTAGTCAATATGAATGATTCTAGCTCCAGTGACCGTACGATGTACATCCAACGGCCGTAGTGCTTCTTCAACCTCTGGTCTTCTTGCTCCAGCCGCCCAAAGCAGCGCCGGTCATGCCACATGCTCCTGCCTCCCGTGGCCGGCCGTGCTGCCGCGGAGGCCTCACCGCCCCCTACTATTCCCACCGCTGGCCAGGCCCTGCAGCGACGGCAACCTCACACCACAGTCGAACCAGTGAACCCTCGTACTCCTCTTCGCGCGGGCTTCCACTGTCGCGTCTTCCCTGGCTCCGCGTCATCCCCTTCCTAGGCCTCGCCGTCGTCCACCGCCCTGGTGCTCTCGGTGTGGCGTGGTCAACGTGGTCAATGAATAGCTTCCATCAGACGTGGACTGTACGTGGAGAGGCTGACAGCTGGGTCCATGGCCGCAGCAAGGAAGTGCATCATTATTACTCGCAAAATAATTATTCCTCCACCTGACAGCGGGGACCCACCGGACGGGCCACCGTATTTCAGAAAATAATGTTTCCCCCTGACTGCTGGGACCCACCAGCTACATATTCGCACACAAGGAAGTGCGTCCAGGCAAAAAAAATGATTCGCCCCCTAACTGCTGGGACCCACCAACTACATCTTCGCATGCAAGAAAGGGCCTGACAGTCGGGACCCACCTAGTCGAAGCGTACGTAGCGTTGTCATTCTGGTCGTGAATGTGTACGTACATACTGGTTGATGTACAGGTGCGCACATGTCATAGTAGAAGCACGCACGTAACATGTACACGTACGTACAGCGGCCAGTGTGCAAGAAAGAAAATACGTCCACATACGTACATATGGGCAGGGTCTCGAACGCCTACTCGCGCATACGTACAACCAGGGCTCGTGTACATGGCTGGGTCAGAATGGAGAAACTGCGTCGTTGTCGTGTTCATGGGGAGCCAACCAGCTGGGTCGGAACGGAATGCGTCATCATGTTCATTGGGAGGGCTTTGACGAAACAGCCTATGGAAACGAGGCCTGGCATACCGCAGAATGGAGGAAACGGCCTTGTGTTCGACCGGGCATGCTCAAAACGGGATCCTGTTCATCGGTAGGGGTATGGCGTACCGCAAAACAGAGGAAACGGACCTCCTACGGTCGAAACGGGGGTCCTGTTGATCGGGAGGGGCGTGGCGTACTGCAAAACGAAGGAAACAGACTTGTGTTGGAGCGCTACGGTCGAAACGGGGGTCCTGTTCATCGGGAGGGGTGTGGGGTACCGCAAAACGGGACTCCACGGGATACTGTTCATCTCCACCGTCGACCCCCTCCAGCCTCCATGGGCTTTTGTTCATCCACCGTCGACCTCCTCCCGCTTCCACCTGCGACTGTTCATCCACGAGCTCCTGTTCATCCAGCCTCCACCGTGCGCTACTCCACCGGCTACTGTTCAATCAGCCCTCTCCACGGGCTCCTATTCAACCACCCCTCCACGGGCTACTGCTCATCTAGCCCTCCACCGTCTACTGTTCAACCTTCCCTCCGCAGGGTCCTGTTCATCCAGCTCCAACCGGCTCGATTGATCGGGGTCTTGTTCATCCAGAGGCAACACCACGGGGTCCTGTTCATCCACCCCCACCGGGAACTGTTCATCCAAACCACCTAGCAACGCTCACTATTCATCCAGAGGCAGCATCAATCGGCTTGAGTTAGCAGCAGTAGCGAAGGAATCGCTCGATCGGGTTTAGTTAACAGCCATCGATCGATCGCTCGGGTTCATTAACGCATAGCCTGTAGTGCAATCGCTTGGGTTCAGTTAGAGCCCAACGCCTCGCGTGCATGTACGAGAGAAATGCGCATCGCTCGGCTCCGACCACCCACCATAACCGGGAACACCCTGATATTTTCCTTGCCCTCGCTTCTACCATGGTTTTCTCCGTCGTGGACGGCCCAAAGAATGTCATGTATCCGCGTATCCGGCCCACCCAGGACGAAAAGCCCATTTTCTGTCATGATTTTTTGTCATAGAAGTAGGACCCCTCCACATCTATGATGATACCGTGTTTTGTCACAATTATTTTCATAAGTATGACAGAAAAAAATTGTTTGGCCCAAAATGTCACGGATGTTTCTTTTTTTGTAGTGAAATCGATAGTTCAAAGAAACTTACAAAGATATCAAATCATGCATATAAGAATTAAGAGGAGATTCAAATAATATTCATAGATAAGCTGATCATAAATCCACAATTCATCAGATCTCGGCAAACACACCGCAAAAAGAGTATTACATCGAATAGATCTCCAAGAACACCGAGGAGAACTTTGTATTGATAATCAAAGAGAGAGCAGAAGCCATCTAGCTACTAGCTATGGACACGTAGGTCTCAAGTAAACTACTCACGCTTCGTGGGAGAGGCAATGGTGTTGATGTAGAAGCCCTCCGTGATCGATTCCCCCTCCGGCGGGATGCCGGAAATGGCCCCTAGATGGGATTTCACGGGTACAGAATGTTGCAATGGTGGAAAAGTGGTTTCGTGGCTCCCCTGGATGTTTTGGGGGTATAATAGTATATATAGGCAGAAGAATTACGTCAGGGGATCTACAAGAGGCCTACCAGGTCCGAGGGCGCGCCCTCCACCCTTGTGGCCGCCTAGAGGTTCCTCTGACTTGCATTCCAAGTCTCCTGGGTGTCCTCTGGTCCAAGAAAAATCATCGCGAAAGTTTTATTCCGTTTGGACACCATTTGGTATTCCTTTTCTGTGAAACTCTAAACAAGAAAAAAACAGAAATTGGCACTAGGCTCTAGGTTAATAAGTTACTCCCAAAAATCATATAAAATAGCATATTAATGCATATAAAACATCCAAAATAGATAATATAATAGCATGGAACAATCAAAAATTATAGATATGTTGGAGACATATCAAGCTTCCCCAAGCTTAATTCCTGCTCGTCCTCGAGTAGGAAAATGATAAAAATAGAATTTTTGATGTCGAATGCTAGTAGCATATTTATCCATGTAATTCTCTTTATTGTGGCATGAATGTTCAGATGTGTAAGATTCAAAACAAAAGTTTAATATTGACATAAAACCAATAATACTTCAAGCATACTCACAAAATAATTATGTCTTCTCAAAATAACATGGCCAAAGAAAGCTTATCCCTATAAAATCATATAGTCTGGCTATGCTCCATCTTCATCACACAAAATATTTAAATCATGCACAACCCCGATGACAAGCCAATCAATTGTTTCATACTTTTTATGTTCTCAAACCTTTTCAACTGTCACACAATACATGAGTGTAAGCCATGGACATAGCACTATAGGTGGAATAGATGGTGGTTGTGAAGAAGACAAAAAAGAAGGAGATAGTCTCACATCAACTAGGCGTATCAACGGGCTATGGAGATGCCCATTAATAGATATCAATGTGAGTGAGTAGGGATTGCCATGCAACGGATGCACTAGAGCTATAAGTTTATGAAAGCTCAAAAATAAAACTAAGTGGGTGTGCATCCAACTCGTTTGCTCATGAAGACCTAGGGAAACTTGAGGAAGCCCATCATTGGAATATACAAGCCAAGTTCTATAATGAAAAATTCCCAATATTATATGAAAGTGATATCATAAGACTCTCTATCATGAAGACGATGGTGCTACTTTGAAGCACAAGTGTGGCAAAAAGGATAGTAACATTGTCCCTTCTGTCTTTTTTCTCTCATTTTTTTATTTGGGCCTTCTCTCTTTTTTTTGCCTCTTCTATTTTTTATTTTTCGTCTCGAGTGTCATCCCGACTTGTGGGGGAATCATAGTCTCCATCATCCTTTCCTCACATGGGCCAATGCTCTAATAATGAATATCATCACACTTTTATTTACTTACAACTCAAGAATTACAACTCGATACTTAGAACAAAATATGACCCTATGTGAATGCCTCCGGCAGTGTACCGGGATGTGCAATGCATCAAGAGTGACATGTATAAAAAATGATGAACGATGACTTTGCCACAAATACGATGTCAACTACATGATCATGCAAGGCAATATGACAATGATGGAGCGTGTCATACTAAACGGAACGGTGGAAAGTTGCATGGCAATATATCTCGGAATGGCTTTGGAAATGCCATAATAGGTAGGTATGGTGGCTGTTTAGAGGAAGGATATGTGGTGGGTTTATGGCATCGGCGAAAGTTGCATGCTACTAGAGAGGCTAGCAATGGCGAAAAGGTGAGAGTGCGTATAATCCATGGACTCAACATTAGTCATAAAGAACTAACATACTTACTGCAAAAATCTATTAGTCATCGAAACAAAGTACTATGGACATGCTCCTAGCGGATAGATTGGTAGGAAAAGACCATCGCTCGTCCCCGACCGCCACTCATACGGAAGACAATCAAAAAATAAATCATGCTCCGACTTCATCACATAACGGTTCACCATACGTGCATGCTACATGACTAACCAACTTTAACACTAGTATTTCTCAAATTCACAACTACTTACTAGCATGAATCTAATATCACCATCTTCATATCTCAAAACAATCATAAGGAATCAAACTTCTCATAGTATTCAATTCACTTTATATGGACTAATTTTATAACCAAAGAAAATTACCATGCAGTTTAGAGCCTCTCAAAATAATATAAGTGAGTTACGAGATTTCATCAATTTCTATAAAATAAAACCACCACCATGCTATAAATAGATATAAGTGAAGCATTACAGAAAATTTTGCCTAGCTCAAAAGATATAAGTGAAGCACGTAGAGCATTCTAATAAATCACGATTCATGCGTGTCTCTCTCAAAAGGTGTGTACAACAAGGATGATTGTGGCAAACTAAAAAGCAAAGACTCAAATCATACAAAACACTCCAAGAAAAACACATATCATGTGGTGAATAAAAATATAGCCTCAAGTAAAGTTCCGATAGACGAAGATGAAAGAGGGGATGCCTTTCCGGGTCATCCCCAAGCTTAGGCTTTTCGACATCCATGAATATTACCTTGGGGTGCCTTTGGCATCCCAAAGCTTAGGCTCTTGCCACTCCTTATTCCATAGTCCATCAAATCCTTACCCAAAACTTGAAAACTTCACAACACAAAACTCCAACAGAAAATCTCGTAAGTTCCATTAGTACAAGAAAACTAATCTCCTGGGCACAAAAGTTTCTGTTTTTCAGCAAGATTAAATCAACTATCACCATAAGCTATCCCAAAGGTCTTACTTGGCACAAACACTAATTAAAACACAAAACCACATCTAACTAGAGGCTAGATGGTTTATTCAAAGCAAAATAGGACCTAAAAAGCAAGAACAAAAATAAAATTGGGTTGCCTCCCAACAAGCGCTATTGTTTAACGCCCCTAGCTAGGCATAAAAACACGAATAGATCTAAGTATAATTTTAATAATGATAAGGCAAGTCTCAAAAACTCATCTCATACTCTCTTCACTCAGCAGCAAGTTTTCTTTGAGGCAAGCAAAAGTAATCAAAATGGCTAAATCTAATGGGATAGGAATCCCCAAGATCAATCTTAGGAGGAATTAGTTCCCCCTTCGGCCCTTCATATTGTATGACCAACTCATCATTATAAGCATTCTTTTGGCAAAAATACATGAGCTTGTGTCCAAGAGAGAAACCCAATACATTGTTTTGAATAGCAAAATCATCATTAAGCTCAGAAATCTTATTTACCAAAACATCGGTAGGAACCATCTTTCTTAAATTTTTGTTATAATAAACATGATCCAAAGACCGCGAACACATTATATCCTCTTGATTAAAGAGAATTACCTCTATGGGAGGGCGACCACCATCTATTTAATAATGAGCGAAAATTTCACTAGCTTCTTTCATAATAAATCTAAAGTCATGAGCTAGGAATATAGTGACGGCTCGCTTAACGAAAGAATGATCAATATTAGAAAACTCTAGAAAAATCCTTTGTATGGATGGATTCATGTGAAAAAATTGTCTTTCAAGTTAAACAACAAGCAAAGATATAGCAACCGCAAGGCTACTAGTTTTATGGAGGATAGATCCACCCATAGTTGGGAGTGCACCGGCACAAGTAAAGAAATCTTGAATAACCCCCTTTCCAATAATATTTCCACTACCTATGCAGAATTTCTTTGCGTGCAAGATAGTAGTTTCTTCATGCGGATCAGAATTAACAAAAGCATCAAAGTTTCCCTCATCCTTACTACTATCCTTTTTAGCGATAAACTCTCCAATTTTAGACATGGTGGCTAAAAAATGAGCAACGGAAATAGGGGCGAAGAACAACGCGAATCTTTTCGAAAATCGTTTTAGAAGTGGGGGAGAGGAAAACGAGAGGTGAATGATGAATATTGTAATGCGAGAGATGAGAGTTTATGATGGGCACTTGGTATGTCTTGGCTTGGTGTAAATCTCACCGGCAACGACGCCAGCCATCCTTCTTGCTACCTCTTGAGCTTGCGTTGGTTTTTCCCTTGAAGAGGAAAGGGTGATGCAGTAAAGTAGCGTAATATTTCCCTCAGTTTTGAGAACCAAGGTATCAATCCAGTAGGAGACTACACAACAAGCCACCGAATACCTACATAAACAAACACCAACTTACAACCAACGTGACAAAGGGGTTGTCAATGCCTTCATGGTTATTCGCAAAGTGAAATCTGATAGAGATGGATAAACGGTAAAGTAATATTTTTTATTTTTTGTTTATGGAACATAGACCCGGGGCCATAGGTTTCACTACAGGCTTCTCTCAAGATAGAAGTTATTACGGTGGGTGAACAAATTACTGCTGAGCAATTGATAGAAAAGCACAAAGTTATGATGATATCTAAGGAAATGATCATGAATATAGGCATCACGTCCGTGTCAAGTAGACCGGAATGATTCTGCATCTACTACTGTTACTTCACACATCGGCCGCTATCCAGCATGCATCTAGAGTATTAAGTTCATAAAGAACAGAGTAACGCCTTAAGCAAGATGACATGATGTAGAGGAATTAACTCAAGCAATATGATGAAAACCCCATCTTGTTATCCTCGATGGAAACAATACAATATGTGTCGGTTCCCCTTCTGTCACTAGGATCAAGCACCGAAAGATTGAACCCAAAGCTAAGCACTTCTCCCATTGCAAGAAAAACCAATCTAGTTGGCCAAACCAAATCGATAGTTCGAAGAGACTTGCAAAGATATCAAATCATGCATGTAAGAATTCAGAGGAGATTCAAATAATATTCATAGATAAGATGATCATAAATCCACAATTCATCGGATCTCAGCAAACACACCACAAAAGAGTATTACATCGAATAGATCTCCAAGAACATCGAGGAGAACTTTGTATTGAGAATCAAATAGTGAGAAGGCCATCTACCTACTAGCTATGGACCCGTAGGACTGAAGTAAACTACTCATGCTTCATCGGAGAGGCAATGTTGTTGATGTAGAAGCCCTCCGTGATTGATTCCCCCTCTAGCAGGATGCTAGAAAAGGCCCCTAGATGGGATCTCACGGGTACAGATGGTTGCGTTGGTGGAAATGTGGTTCTGTGGCTCCCATGGATGTTTCTGGGTTATAAGAGTATATATAAGCGGAAGAATTAGGTTAGGGGAGCTACGAGGGGCCCACAAGGTCGGGGCGCGCGCCCCACCCCCTGGGAGCGCCCTCCACCCTTGTGGCTGCCTCGAGGCTCCTCTGACTTGCACTCCAAGTCTCCTGGGTGTCTTCTGGTCCAAGAAAAATCATCGCGAAAGTTTTATTCTGTTTGGACTCCGTTTGGTATTCTTTATCTGCGAAACTCTAATACAAGGAAAAAACAGAAACTGGCACTGGGATATATGTTAATAGGTTAGTCCCAAAAATAGTATAAAATAGCATATTAATGCATATAAAACATCCAAAATAGATAATATTATAGCAGGGAACAAAAATTATAGATATGTTGGAGACGTATCAAGACCCAAGGACGTAGAGCATCTAGATGAGCGAAGAAAAGGGGGTCGCCGTAAACCCAGCCTAGAAGCACCACCACTAGGACACAGTCAGGTGTCGTGCAAGGGAATCACCACGGGCCTGCCAAGATAAGTCACCGTATGCCTATCGACGCGGACTTCACGACCCAGTATTTGACTCCCGCGATCTCCTGAGCATCGCGCCTCAGGGGCTCTCACTAGACCTCGGGCCGCTCACCTCCTGGCATTGACCACGACATCGTGACCTGGCATACCAGCGAGGCCTGAAGCCTGCCCGACGACTAGGTCCTGTCGGCGTAGAGCACTAAGCGACCGTGAGGGCGAAAAGAAGCACCGTGCCGAAGCAAGATATGCAGTTGCAACACCGGACTAGGAATAATAACATTGAAGCAAAAGAATTACAGTAACTTACATACCCCCATGTGGCTTGTCACAATTCTGCGCAGGGAATACAAAAAGGAAGACCAGGAAGAACCCCGGCCGCAGGGCATCACCGACAACGCCGGACGGACGCCCCTCCCTCGCTCTGATACGTCTCCAACGTATCTATAATTTTTGATTGCTCCATGCTATTATATTATCTATTTTGGATGTTAACGGGCTTTATTTTACACTTTTATATTATTTTTGGGACTAACCTACTAACCGGAGGCCCAGCCCAAATTGCTTTTTTTTGCCTATTTTAGAGTTTCGCCGAAAAGGAGTATCAAACGGAGTCCAAATGGAATGAAACCTTTGGGAACATGGTTTTCTCAACAAACGTGATCCAAGAGACATGGAGTGGGCGTCAAGAAATGATCAAGGAGGGCACGAGGCAAGGGGGCGCGCCTACCCCCCTGGGCGCGCCCTCCACCCTCGTGGGCCCCTCGTTGCTCCACCAACGTACTTCTTCCTCCTATATATATCCACGTACCCCCCAAACATCTAGGAGCGCCACGAAAACCTAATTCCACCGCCGCAACCTTCTGTACCCGAGAGATCCCATCTTGGTGCCTTTTTCGGAGCTCCGCTGGAGGGGGCCTTGATCACGTAGGGCCTCTACATCAACTCCATGGCCGCTCCGGTGATGTGGGAGTAGTTTACTTCAGACCTTCAGGTCCATAGTTATTAGCTAGATGGCTTCTTCTCTCTCTTTGGATCTCAATACAAAGTTCTCCTCGATGTTCTTGGAGATCTATTCGATGTAATACTCTTTTGCCGTGTGTTTGCAGAGATCCGATGAATTGTGGGTTTATGAACAAGATTATCTATGAATATTATTTGATTCTTCTCTGAATTCTTATATGTATGATTTGATATCTTTGCAAGTCTCTTCCAATTATCTGTTTGGTTTGGCCTACTAGATTGATCTTTCTTGCAATGGGAGAAGTGCTTAGCTTTGGGTTCAATCGTGCGGTGCTCGATCCCAGTGACAGAAAGGGAACCGCCACGTATTGTATTGTTGCCATCGAGGATAAAAAGATGGGGTTTATATCATATTGCATGAGTTTATCCCTCTACATCATGTCATCTTACTTAAAGCATTACTCTGTTCTTATGAACTTAATACTATAGATGCATGCTGGATAGCGGTCGATGTGTGGAGTAATAGTAGTAGATGTAGAATCGTTTCGGTCTACTTGTCGTGGACGTGATGCCTATATACATGATCATACCTAGATATTCTCTTATCATATCTATCAGATCTCACTCCCGTAAGTGACCGTGAAGGGATTGCCAACCCCTTTATCATGTTGGTTGCGAGGTTCTTATTTGTTTGTGTAGGTGCGTAGGACTCGAGCGTGAACTCCTATTGGATTGATACTTTGGTTCTCAAAAACTAGGGGAAATACTTACGCTACTTTACTGCATCACCCTTTCCTCTTCAAGGGAAAACCAACGTAGTGCTCAAGAGGTAGCAAGAAGGATTTCTGGCGCCGTTGCCGGGAAGATTCGCGCCAAGTCAAGTCAAGTTTTGACTCCCGACAATGAGCCATTTCTCGCACCGTTGCCAGAGAGTCTACGCACAAGTCAAGACATACCATGTACCCATCAGAAACTCTTATCCCTCGCATTACATTATTTGCCATTTGCCTCTCGTTTTCCTCTCCCCCACTTCACCCTTGCCATTTTATTCGCCCTCTCTTTTTCCGTTCCCCTTCTCTTTTTCTATTTGCCTTTTTGCATGTTTCTTGTTTGCTTGTGTGTTGGATTGCTTGTTTGTCATGATGGCTCAAGATAATACTAAATTGCGTGACTTTGCCAATACCAACAACAATGATTTTCCTAGCACTCCGATTTCTCCTCTTACCGATGCTGAATCTTGTGAAATTAATGCTGCTTTGCTGAATCTAGTCATGAAAGGTCAATTCGCCGGCCTTCCTAGTGAAGATGCCGCTACCCATCTAAACAACTTAGTTTGTGATATGCAAAAGAAGAAAAATGTGGATAATGATATTGTTAAACTTAAGCTATTTCCGTTTTCTCTTAGAGATTGTGCTAAAGCATGGTTTTCATCTTTGCCTAAAATAGTATTGATTCATGGAATAAGTGCAAAGATGCTTTTATCTCTAAGTATTTTTCTCCCGCTAAAATCATCTCTCTTAGAAATGATATTATGAATTTTAGGCAACTTCATCATGAACATGTTGCACAATTTTGGGAGAGGATGAAATTAATGATACGTAATTGCCCTACACATGGTTTGAATTTATGGATGATTATACATAATTTTTATGCTGGATTGAATTTTGCTTCTAGAAATCTTTTAGATTCGTCCGCGGGAGGCACTTTTATGGAAATCACTTTAGGAGAAGCTACTAAACTCCTAGACAATATTATGGTTAATTATTCTCAATGGCACACCGAAAGATCTACTAGTAAAAAAGTGCATGCTATAGAAGAAATTAATGTTTTGAGTGGAAAGATGGATGAACTTATGAATTTGTTTGCTAATAAGAGTGCTCCTACTGATCCTAATGATATGCCTTTGTCTACTTTTATTGAGAATAATAATGAATCTATGGATGTGAATTTTGTTGGTAGGAACAATTTTGGTAACAACACATATAGAGGAAATTTTAATTCTAAGCCGTTTCCTAGTAATTCCTCTAATAATTGTGGTAATTCCTACAACAATTCTTACGGAAATTTTAATAAGATGCCCTCTGAATTTGAGACTAGTTCTAAGGAGTTTATGAATTTGCAAAAGAATTTCAATGCTATGCTTGAAGAAAAATTGCTTAAGGTTGATGATTTGGCTAGGAACGTTGATAGAATTTCTCTTGATGTTGATTCTTTGAAACTTAGATCTATTTCACCTAAGCATGATATCAATGAGTCTCTCAAAGCCATGAGAATTTCCATTGATGAGTGCAAAGAAAGAATCGCTAGGATGCGTGCAAAGAAAGATTGCTTTGTGAAAGCGTGTTCTTCTAGTTTCTATGAAAATAAAGATGAAGATCTAAAAGTTATTATTGTGTCTCCTATTAAATCTTTGTTTTGAAATATGAATGTTGATAATGATGGGACTGAAGATGATCCACCTTTACCTAGAAGGCATTCCAAAAATTCGGAGTTTTTAGATCTTGATGCAAAAATTGGTAAAAGTGGGATTGAAGAGATTAAAACTTTAAATAGAAATGAACCCACTATTTTGGATTTCAAGGAATTTAATTATGATAATTGCTCTTTGATAGATTGTATTTCCTTGTTGCAATCCGTGCTAAATTCTCCTCATGCCTATAGTCAAAATAAAGCTTTTACTAAACATATCGTTGATGCTTTGATGCAATCTTATGAAGAAAAAATTGAGTTGGAAGTTTCTATCCCTAGAAAAATTAATGATGAGTGGGAACCTACAATAAAAATTAAAAATAAAGATCAGGAATGTTATGCTTTGTGTGATTGGGTGCTAGTGTTTCCACAATTCCAAAAACTTTGTGTGATTTGCTAGGTTTCCGTGATTTTGATAATTGTTCTTTAAACTTGCACCTTGCGGATTCCACTATTAAGAAAACTATGGGAAGAATTAATGATGTTCTTATTGTTGCAAATAGGAACTATGTGCCCGTAGATTTCATTGTTCTTGATATAGATTGCAATCCTTCATGTCCTATTATTCTTGGTAGACCTTTCCTTAGAACGATTGGTGCAATTATTGATATGAAGGAAGGGAATATTAAATTCCAATTTCCATTAAGGAAATGCATGGAACAATTCCCTAGAAAGAAAGTTAAATTATCGTATGAATCTATTATGAGAGCCACTTATGGAGTGCCTACCAAAGATGGCACTACCTAGATATATCCTTGCTTTTATGCCTAGGTAGGGGCGTTAAACGATAGTGCTTGTTGGGAGGCAACCCATTTTTATTTTTATTCCTTGCTTTTTGCTCCTGTTTAGTAATAAATAATTTATCTAGATTCTGTTTTGGTTGTGTTTTTTGTGTTTAATTAGTGTTTGTGCCAAGTAGAACCGTTGGGAAGACTTGGGGAAAGTCTTTTTGATCTTGCTGTAAAAAACAGAAACTTTAGCGCTCACGAGAATTGCTGCCATTTTTATTTGGAGAGAGATATTTAGTTAATTATTTTTGAAGAGGATTAATAGATAAATTACTCACGTCCAGAAATTTAGTTTATAATTTTTGGGGTTCCAGAAGTTTGCGTTAGCTACATATTACTACAGATTGTTCTGTTTTTGACAGATTCTGTTTTTCGTGTGTTGTTTGCTTATTTTGATGAATCTATGGTTAGTAAAAGAGTTTATAAACCATGGAGAAGTTGGAATACAGTAGGTTTAACACAAATATAAATAAATAATGAGTTCATTACAGTACCTTGAAATGGTGTTTTGTTTTCTTTAGCTAACGAGCTAACGGAGCTCACGAGATTTTCTATTTAAGTTATGTGTTGTGAAGTTTTCAAGTTTTGGATAAAGATTTGATGAATTATGGAACAAGGAGTGGAAACAGCCTAAGCTTGGGTATTCCCATGGCACTCCAAGGTAAAATTAAAGGAAACCAAAAATCCTAAGCTTGGGGATGCCCTGGAAGGCATCCCCTCTTTCGTCTTCGTCTATCGGTAACTTTACTTGGAGCAGGGCATCCCCTCTTTCGTCTTCGTCTATCGGTAACTTTACTTGGAGCAGGGCATCCCCTCTTTCATCTTAGTCTATCGGTAACTTTACTTGGAGCTATATTTTTATTCACCACATGATATGTGTTTTGCTTGGAGCGTCGTGTATGATTTGAGTCTTTGCTTTTTATTTTACCACAATCATACTTTCTGTACACACCTTTTGAGAGAGACTCACATGATTTGAAATTTATTAGAATTCTCTATGTGCTTCACTTATATCTTTTGAGCTATATAGTTTTTGCTCTAGTGCTTCACTTATATCTTTGAGAGCACGGTGGTGGATTTGTTTTATAGAAAGTATTGATCTCTCATGCTTCACTTATATTATTTTGAGAGTCCTTTAGAACAACATGGAAATTTTTTTTAGGAATAATATAAAAACATTCATAGAAGTGCACTGAATACTATGAGAAGTTTGATACTTGATAATTGTTTAGAGATATGGAGATGGTGATATTAGAGTCATGCTAGTTGAGTAGCTGTGAATTTGAGAAATACTTGTGTTAAAGTTTGTGATTCCCGTAGCATGAACGTATGGTGAACCGTTATGTGATGAAGTCGGAGCATGATTTATTTATTGATTGTCTTCCTTATGAGTGGCGGTCGGGGACGAGCGATGGTCTTTTCCTACCAATCTATCCCCCCTAGGAGCATGCGTGTAATACTTTGTTTCGATAACTAATAGATTTTTGCAATAAATATGTGAGTTCTTTATGACTAATGTTGAGTCCATGGATTATACGCACTCTCACCCTTCCACCATTGCTAGCCTCTCCAGTATCGCGCAACTTTCGCCGGTACCTTAAACCCACCATATACCTTCCATAAAACAGCCACCATACCTACCTATTATGGAATTTCCATAGCCATTCCGAGATATATTGCCATGCAACTTTCCACCTTTTCGTTATTATGACAAGCTTCATCATTGTTATATTGCTTGCATGATCATGTAGTTGACATCATATTTGTGGAAAAGCCACCGTTCATAATTCTTCATACATGTCACTCATGCATCATTGCACATCCCGGTACACCGCCGGAGGCATTCACATAGAGTCATATTTTTGTTCTAAGTATCGAGTTGTAATTCTTGAGTTGTAAGTAAATAAAGTTTGATGATCATCATTATTAGAGCATTGTCCCAAGTGAGGAAAGGATGATGGAGACTATGATTCCCCCACAAGTCGGGATGAGACTCCAGACGAAGAAAAGAGAAAAGAGGCCAAAAAGAAAAAACAAAGAAGGCCCAAATAAAAAAGTGAGAGAAAAAGAGAGAGGGACAATGCTACTATCCTTTTTCCACACTTGTGCTTCAAAGTAGCACCATGATCTTCATGATAGAGAGTCTCCTATGATATCACTTTCATATACTAGTGGGAATTTTTCATTATAGAACTTGGCTTGTATATTCCAATGATGGGCTTCCACAAAATGCCCTAGGTCTTCATGAGAAAGCGAGTTCGATGCACACCCACTTAGTTTCTTTTGTTGAGCTTTCATATACTTATAGCTCTAGTGCATCCGTTGCATGGCAATCCCTACTCACTCACATTAATATCTATTGATGGGCATATCCATAGCCCGTTGATACGCTTAGTTGATGTGAGACTATCTTCTCCTTTTTTGTCTTCTCCACAACCACCATTCTATTCCACTATAGTGCTATGTCCATGGCTCACGCTCATGTATTGCGTGAAGATTGAAATTTTTTGAGAACATCAAAAGTATGAAACAATTGCTTGGCTTGTCATCGGGGTTGTGCATGATTAAAATATTTTCTGTGGTGAAGATAGATCATAGCCAGACTATATGATTTTGTAGGGATAACTTTCTTTGGCCATGTTATTTTGAGAAGACATAATTGCTTAGTTAATAAGCTTGAATTATTATTATTTCTATGTCAATATTAAACTATTGTCTTGAATCTTTCAGATCTGAATATTCATGGCACAATAAAGAAAAATTACATTGAGAAATATGTTAGAAAGCATTCCACATCAAAAATTCTTCTTTTATCACTTATCTACTCGAGGACGAGCAGGAATTAAGCTTGGGGATGCTTGATACGTCTCCAATGTATCTATAATTTTTTATAGCTCCATGCTATTATATTATCTATTTTGGATGTTAATGGGCTTTATTTTACACTTTTATATTATTTTTGGGATTAACCTACTAACCGGAGGCCCAACCCAAATTGCTGTTTTTTTGCCTATTTTAGAGTTTCGCCAAAAGGAATATCAAACGGAGTCCAAATGGAATGAAACCTTCGGGAACGTGATTTCATAACAAACGTGATCCAGGAGACTTGGAGTGGGCGTCAAGAAACGATCGAGGAGGGTACGAGGCAGGAGGGCGCGCCTACGCCCCTGGGCGCACCCTCCACCCTCGTGGGACCCTCGTTGCTCCACCGACATACTTCTTCCTCCTAAATATATCCATGTACCCCCCCAAACTTCCAGGAGCACCACGAAAACCTAATTCCACCGCCGCAACCTCTTGTACCCGAGAGATCCCATCTTGGGGCCTTTTCCGGAGCTCTGGCGGAGGGGGCATTGATCATCCAGGGCCTCTACATCAACTCCATGGCCTCTCCGGTGATGTGTGAGTAGTTTACTTCAGATCTTCGGGTCCATAGTTATTAGCTAGATGGCTTCTTCTCTCTCTTTGGGTCTCAATACAAAGTTCTCCTCGATTCTCTTGGAGATGTATTCGATGTAATCTTCTTTTGCGGTTTGTTTGTCGAGATCCGATGAATTGTGGGTTTATGATCAAGTTTATCTATGAACAATATTTGAATCTCCTCTGAATTCTTTTATGTATGACTAGTAACTTTGCCCGTGCGTTGCAACGGGAGAAATACAAGCCTCCTAGCGACATAGATCCTCCTAGTGATCCATTCCTATTGCCACTTCTCCTATTCGCCACCATCGCCGATTGCTGTCAGATTGTCCAGCTATTCATTATGAACATGATCAATCCCAAGGTCATAAGCTTGATCATCATATACTCCAGCATGCCGCCTAGAAAACCCCTTTTGAACTCACTAAAAACATATCATGAAGGCCAACTAAGTAAACATAAATGTAAATATGTGCTAAAATTATATTAAGCATACATGTTAAATATAGCAGTTGAAACATACACGGCATCTCTAGACCTTGCTTCATGTCTTTAAGCACCAATAGTTCAGATGAATTTTAAAATCGACAGAAAGTAGAATTAACCAAATCATATTTGATCAATTCAGCACCAGGTACAAATTATTTTCTCCATTCAATGCCAATTGTATTGCAATGTAAAACTTCAACAAAGTTTAATTTACTCCAATAGGAAAAAAACTATGGTAGTGCACATGTTACCTTGTGCATTATGGATTAAAATGAACCAACTATGTCGAGGTCCTTATGTAAGCAGGAATAAACATAGAAAAGCCCGCATTTGTACCACTTAAAAAAAGTAACAACTACACTTGACCATGTGTATGTTCAATTGCTATTTTTCTGGAAACAGGTGTACAAATCATATTACAATGTCAAGTGCATCATTTAACTTTAGAATAGCGACAATGTCCTCTCTGTAGTTGTTCTGTAAATAGCGACCGAAAATACACTATGATGACAATTGCCACAATGCAATCGACTCATGCCCAAACACCTGTCATGTATAAACATACAAACATGACAGACTACCGCAACTGAATGCTTGCCAATTCCTCAGATTACTGTAGGCAACTGAAGGATACACAAAGTCACAAATAGTCTTCTGTCTCAGTGTAGATGGAGGTACATCCTTAATTTATTTTGTCAATGCATCAATGCTGACTTCCAATAATATAAAAAATAAAATACACAGTACTTTTCTGTAAAAGTATGGAAAACAAAAACCTAGGGTAATGGTGATGGAAGCTATGGTTGCAGGAACACAGCGAAAGATCATGGTGAAGAATAAAGCCTAGACGGAACTTATGCCTTTTTCAGATTTCAATTTCAAATAAATTCTGAATCATAAAAGGCTTGCTACTTCAAGGATGCTCATGCTCCGACCATGTGGCATTTAGCTTGGCATGTGATCCCCAGCTTACCTAAGGATGTGCGGTTTGCGTTCTGGGAACAGTGAGAGCATAGGCGCTCGGCACATATTGCATAATAACATCACGACACATATCTTTCCCTTATTAGGAATTTAGGATACATGACTTACACACCTATCATCTTCCAATGGCCGTTTGAAACTTACATACAAATATTAGAAGTCCATGCATCTTGCTCTTCTCATTGCACAGAGAGCAGATCACTGATTTGACCACAAAGAAGAATCTATCCGGGTCCAGCGAGCCTCCATCCATGTTCCTCCTCGTGAGGCCGGCCACCCAGGACTGCGCCTCTTCTCCATCCAGACTGCACCACCAATAGATCCATTCCTCTGGCTACCTGCCCGCTCGGCCTTGGCCAAACACCTGTCATCTATAAACATACAAACATGAAGACTGCTGCAACTGAATGCTTGCCAATTCCTCAGATTACTGTAGGCAACTGAAGGATACACAAAGTCACAAATAGTCTTTGGTCTTAGTGTGGATGGAGGTACATCCTTAATTTATTTTGTCAATGCATCAATGCTGACTTCCAATAATATAAAAAATAAAATACGCAACACTTTTCTATCAAAGTATGGAAAACAAAAACCTAGGGTAATGGCAATGGAAGCTATGGTTGCAGGAACGCAGTGAAAGATCATGGTGAAGAATAATGCCCAGACGGAACTCATGCCTTTTTCAGATTTCAATTTCAAATAAATTCTGAATCATAAAAGGCTTGCTACTTCAAGGTTGCTCATGCTCCGACCATGCTTCATTTAGCTTGGCATGTGATCCCTAGCGTACCTAAGGATGTGCGGTTTGCGTTCTGGGAACAGTGAGAGCACAGGCGCTCGGCACATATTGCATAATAACATCACGACACATATCTTTCTCTTATTAGGAATTTAGGATGCATGACTTGCACACCTATAATCTTCCAACAGCCATTTGAAACTTACATACAAATATTAGAAGTCCATGCATCTTGCTCTTCTCATTGCACAGAGAGCAGATCACTGATTTGACCATAGAGAAGAATCTATCCGGGTCCAGCGAGCCTCCATCCATGTTCCTCCTCGTGAGGCCGGCCACCTAGCGCTGCGCCCCTTCTCCATCCAGACTGCACCACCAATAGATCCGTTCCTCTGGCTACCTGCCCGCCCGGTCTTGGCTGCGCAGCCGCACGCCGTTGTGGCCCCTTCTTCTTCAATTCCTCTCTCGTCTCTATCCCGATCCCCTCGACATCTCCTTGCACGGGTCAAGGCATCTTCCCGATCCCCACAATTCCTCTCGTCCCTATCGCTCGGCTGGGGTAGCCAGAAGGACATCCCGCCTCGGTGCGTCACCCAGCCTCCGCGCGCCCAACCAAGCTCGCCCTCGTGCTACCAATTCTTCTGTTTGCCCTTTGCCTATTTGATTTTGGAGCTGGCTTGTTGATTTTCTAAGTAACTCGTATATAAACTGGTGTGATTCAATGTAATGAAGCAAGGTGGGATTATTTGATGGATGAACGATCAACTAATCAAACTTTTGCAACCAGAATAGACGAATGGCTGCTCCCACAATCGATAGAGCCCTGGTCCTAGTCTCCATCAACTCTGGCCCATTAGATTACATACATCATGTTACCTAACGGAATTGATAGTTAGCTTAGCTGGTTGGCTTAGCTGGTTGTGGTCATTGGAAAAGCCTAGAAGGTCTAGAGTTCAAATCCCAAAGGCAGCAACTAATTTTTGCTGCTATCTCATTGACGAAAAATATTAAGGGGCCCAAAAAAATCATGTACGAAAGAAGATGAAAAAAGAGAGGGAAAGATAAATAGATTAGTACCACCTTGGATTTTGCAAAAATATGGACGTGGAAAAAACTGAAAGCGTAAATTCATGGGTAGAAGCGTATTGTGACGGTGAACCCACGGAGTCAATCTGTGCTTTATTATTAGGGAAAGATTGGTTTACTTTGCAAGTCTCTTCGAATTATCAGTTTGGTTTGGCCTACTAGATTGATCCTTCCTGCAATGGGAGAAATGCTTAGCTTTGGGTTCAATCTTGCGGTGCTCGATCCCAGTGACAGAAAGGGAACCGACACGTATTGTATTGTTGCCATCGAGGATAAAAAGATGGGGTTTATATCATATTGCATGAGTTTATCCCTCTACATCATGTCATCATACTTAAAGCATTACTCTGTTCTTATGAACTTAATACTCTAGATGCATGCTGGATAGCGGTCGATGTGTGGAGTAATAGTAGTAGATACAGAATCGTTTCGGTCTACTTGTCACGTACGTGATGCCTATATACATGATCATACCTAGATACGCTAATAACTATGCTCAATTCTATCAATTGCTCGACAGTAATTCATTTACCCACCGTAATACTTATGCTCTTGAGAGAAGCCACTAGTGAAACCTATGGCCCCCGGGTCTATCTTTCATCATATTAATCTTCCAACACTTAGCTATTTCTATTGCCGTTCATTTTACTTTGCATCTTTATTTCTCTTTATGATAAAAATACCAAAAATATTATCTTATCATATCAATCAGATCTCACTCTCGTAAGTGACCGTGAAGGGATTGACAACCCCTTTATCGCGTTGGTTGCGAGGTTCTTATTTGTTTGTGTAAGTGCGTGGGACTCGAGCGTGATCTCCTACTGGATTGATACCTTGGTTCTCAAAAACTAACGGAAATACTTACGCTACTTTACTGCATCACCCTTTCCTCTTCAAGGGAAAACCAACATAGTGTTCAAGAGGTAGCACGCTCTGGGCGCGGCGAGAGCTCGGTAGCACGTAGCTGTCATCACTGGACTCCGGAGAATCGCTAGACTTAGGAGAGTCACTGGATTCCAGGGAGTCACCGCCGCTGCTGGAGGAGCTACTGGCAAGGCGAAGGGCAAGTTCAGCGCCCGTGGCCACGCTGCATGGACCGCCTCCTCTGGAGCAGCACTCCAAGCGTCGGCCGTCTTCGTCGAGGACCTTGAAGAGAAGCGTGGAGGCTCCGTCGTACTCAAAGCGGATGGCGAGGGCCCCCTCTGGACGGCAGGCGCGGGCGATCTCGCCCCATCCTCAAGTCATGACGACGTCGCTCGGGGGGAAGACCTCAACCTCCGTCTCCGTGGCTTGGCTGCAACACCCAACGTGTTGTAGCCACAGCACTGCGGGCCCCCTCGGTGGAATCTCCTCGATGAACAACCTCAGGAGCCGGATCCACGTTCACGGCGGCATTGCTGCCCACACCACAAACTCGCGCGATGTTCCCTCAGCATGAGTTCGCAAGCCGGCCGTGCAGCCGCAGCCCGTCCTCCTCGACACTGACCCGCGCGGCGCTGGGCGTGGCTCCCTTGCCCAGGGCTCTACGCGCGAGCGTACTTAGGGATCGGGGAGCCAAGGGAGGCTGCTTGTACCAAGGCCATGTCACCTCCTACCCCTCGCCGAAATCGCGGGAGAGGCCAGGTTACTCCTAAGGGGTTTTTCCCTTCTCTGCCATGGAGAACCTCCTTATCGGCACCATGGACGCTTCGTCAATACGGCGATATCAGAAGGAGGGAGAAGGAGCAAGCAGCAAGAAGATGGAGATGAGCAAGGGGGCTCTGCCCCTCTCCCCATTTATAGACGGCGGGAGGCCAACCGTCGGCCTCCACGATCACCAGTAATGATGATCTTTCTGCTTGCAGCCTACTCTCGTCAAGTCAAACAGTTGCCGAGGTTGCGTCGGGAAGCAGAGACGCCTACGTCCCATCAAGTGCCACACATCGATCATGGCCGTAGGCGGTTGGGGCCCATGGCGCCACGCCCATGCCCTTTGGCTTTGCCTCGAAGCCAAGTCCGAGCGCGCCTTGGGCCCGAGGGCCACTGTCGGTGTTCTGAGAACGGGGGTACCCAGACTTGCCCACCTGCGGCCCGCGGCGTGGCACCATCAACGGTTTGGTATGGCACATCTTCAGCACCAACAACACGATACCCTCGCGAGGCGCCAAAAATGACAAATGAAAATGGTCTCGTGAGGCGGACGACACCACGACCTCCAGAAGGAGCGGCCTCCTTATGATGGCTCCTAAAGAGCGCAGATTCCTATGCAAGTCCTCACCTCCTGAGGTTCGTATGATGCAAGCCATGATGACTAAGGCCAGGCGGGGGCAGTACAACAGATTTCCTCTTTGGTGCTAAAGAGGCAAGCACAGGCGCCGAGTCCCGAGGAATCAGCCAAAAGGTTTCCATTCTTATGAAACAAGACCAAGACCTCCAGGACGGTAGGATGGAGGTCATCGCCGAGCCCACCATGGCGTCACGACTAGAAGCTTTGCAGGCGAAGACCACCTTTCATCAGGATAATATGTACTAGTTGTCTCCCTTTGAATTTGGCCGTTGGGGAATCCCTCCCCACCTTGATTTTGGGGGAAGAGGACCAAGGCCACTATAAATATTGCCTAGCCACCACAACAGAGGGGGATCGATCGGCTGAACGGATCATTCAGACCATCCTCTCCGTCACCAGCACAAGAATACACCTCTTGAGGTTGTTCCCCACTGTACTACTTCATCCTCAGCCCACCTCGAGGCCAATCCACCACAAGAAGGAGTAGGGCATTACACCGCAAGGTGGCCCGAACCTGGGTAAACTGCCTTTTTCCATTTCCTTCCAATTCATTAAGCTAGGCCGCGAGATCGGCGAGTAGGCAGACTGAGGAGGTTGAGTTCTCCGCACGCACCCCAGAGTTAGAACCTATATTGGGTTTGCGGAGCCCTGAATCTGACAGTGTGGAGCCATCGAAATGTAGGTTAGCTTGAAGGTGTTGAATGGGACAAAGAAAACATGCCTTCCCCAGGTTCGGCCCCTCTCAACGAGGTAAAAGGCTACTCCTGCTTTGTTGACTATTTCTTGGGTATTGATTACAAGGGAGCAAAATCGCTTGACCTAGCCATCGAATAATTGTTTCTTGAATTAACCCGCCAAAGGGTCTCACCTTTATATACACAGGTCGAGGCCCTGGGCTTACAAGTGTCCAAGTCGGATCACATAATGTGACCAACTCATTTTGTAAGTCCAATTGCCTTACCAAGCATGTCACCATCTGTCGGTTCACACCTCCAGGTCTAGGGCCTCCAATAGGCCCGCTTCATAAGCCGCATCTAGTCTTCATGTATTTTTAGGCCCATGTCGGTGTCAAAACCGGCGGATCTCGGGTAGGGGCTCCTGAACTGTGCGTCTAAGGCGGATGGTAACAGGAGGCAGGGGACACGATGTTTTACCCAGGTTCGGGCCCTCTTGATGCAGGTAAAACCCTACGTCCTGCTTGATTTATTCTTGATGATATGAGTATTACAAGAGTTGATCTACCACGAGATTAGAGAGGCTAAACCCTAGAATCTAGCCTATGGTATGATTGTATGTTGTCCTACGGACTAAAACCCTCCGGTTTATATAGACACTGGAGGGGCTAGGGTTACACAAGGTCGGTTACAAAGGAGGAGATATACATATCCGTATTGCCTAGCTTGGCTTCCACGCCAAGTAGAGTCCCATCCGGACACGAGACGAAGTCTTCAATCTTGTATTTTCATAGTCCAACAGTCCGGCTGTCCGGAGACCCCCTAATCCAGGACTCCCACAGTAGCCCCTGATACAGGCTTCAATGACGATGAGTCCGGTGCGCAGTGTTGTCTTCGGCATTGCAAGGCGGGTTCCTCCTCTGAATACACCATGGAAGAATTTGAATACAAGCATAGTGTCCGACCGTGCAAAATAAGTTCCACATACCACCATCGAGAGAATAATATTTCCACAAATCTAATCCGCTGACATGTTTTAGCAACATGACATTATGCCGTGGCCCGGTGATTATTCAAACCGTTTCTTTTAACTAGCCCGGCACATAACGCGAGGCAGTTTCTTGACACGCCTTGTCAAAGTAAAGATCGTGTCCCCCTTATTACGGGATTCTCATCAATACGGGCGTGGGTAACCCAACCGCGCCATCAATTACGGCACTTGGGAGATAAGCGAGTTTTACCAGGCTAGTGGGGGGCGCATAGTTTCGACCGCCCTTATAAGGGTATAAGGTTTAACCTTTTTCTTCCCATGCCTTCTTCCTCCTTGCTCATCCATTCTCACACATTCGAGCTCCAACGCCCAAGTCCACATCATTCTCCTCAACCTTCTCCAAACATGTCCGGAGCGGGAGGCAACTGGATGGCTTCCTACGTCACGGAGGGACACATCAAAAAGCTGCGCGGAGCCAGATACTTATCCGCGAATATCGCGCATCGGCTGCCCGCTGCGGGGTAGATCGTCCCCACCCCGGAACCTCATGAGAGGGTAGTCTTCCTCCACCACTTCCTCCGCGGACTGGGGTTTCCCCTCCATCCATTTGTCCGCGGTCTCATGTTCTACTACGGGATGCAATTTCATGATCTGGCCCTGAACTTCATCCTCAACATTTCGGCGGTCATCGTCGTGTGTGATGATTTCCTCCGCATCCGGCCCCACTTCGGCCTGTGGCTGAAGACCTTCAATATCAAGCCGAAGCTGGTGGGAGGCCAACAAGCGGAATGCGGTGGAGCCATGGTGGGCAAGATGCCCAATGTTATATGGCTCGAAGGCTCCTTTGTGGAGACCATAAAGGGATGGCAATCGGCATGGTTCTACATCACCGAGCCGCGCGACACCAACTGGGTGGTGGCCCCCGAGTTTCGATCCGGAATCCCCACGCGGCTCACCTCCTGGAAAGAGAAGGGCCTGTCCTGGGGTTCATCGGTGGAGCTGGGCGGACTCCAGAAATGTATCCGGAATATGGCAAGAAGGAAGCTCAAGCTTGTCAACATATTCCAGGTCATGCTCTTCCGTCGGATCCTCCCGTGTCAACAACGGGATTTTAACTTATGGGAGTTCGACCCGGCCCGGCACCAGACTCTAAGCGAGCTCTTCGACACGACGCACAAGGACGTCTGGTGGGTGTTGTTCAAGGGCGCCGAGGTCGCTCCTTCTCTTACCGAGGACCGCGGGCTAAGCGCGAAGCGGCTAGCACATTCGGTGAGTTCTATACATCCGGTAGGATATTTATTTACCCTAGCTTAACCATGTGCGGGGTCTGAGATCCATGCCTTTGACAGGACTGGGTGGAGACGTCGGGGCAGATGAACTGTCCGACCCCTCTGCCCGAAGACACTGCGGACGCTCTCCTGACGGAGATGCTGACTCTGGCTCCTTACAAAGTGCCGGAGAAGACCAAGAAGGCCAAGGGAACCCGAAAGAGTTCTTGACGCCAGGTGGTATCGGACTCATCGTCCGATAACTCCATGACGCACTTCGTGGCGCCAGGCTCCCGAGGGCTCCGAGTTCGGCCCTTCAACCGAACACCGCGCCGGAACCTCCAGTGGTTCCGGACTCAGGTAGGCGGCCTCCTTCCAAAAGGGGCAAGATGCCTGTGCCAGTGACCTCTGTCCATCCAGAGGCACCGGACAATCTACTGGGAGCGCTTCGCAGCGCTTCCATCGACGAAGAGTACCGCACTATTATGAGTGCGGTGATCCAGAAGGTTCAGTCCGCCAAGAGCGGGCTGACTGAAGCCTGTGTGAGCCTTCTAACAAGCTTTGAGGTAAGTATTTGAAATATAGGAAAAATATTACCACATAGACAGTAGCCCCTGATGCTCTTTTTGGTGTTCAAAAAGAAAAGCCAAATAGAGGACGAACTAATATCTGTAGGAGTCTAATATAAGTATGTCTATATGCGTATGCAGGCTTCACTGCTGGCCTCTGCCGCACTGACTGCGGAGGTCGCCGTACTGAAGCAGGACCTCGACGGGTCCAAGAAAGAGCTCGGCCTGGCCAAGAGGCAGCTCGAGGAGAACAAAGGTAAGTAATACCTCTATAGATATGTATATATATAAAAGTGATGCGATTGCAAAATGACAGGATCATCTTTAATCTGCCAGGGGCCAGGAACAAAGTGGCAACCCTGAAGCAAGCGCTATCCGAGGCCGAAAACAAAGCGTCCCAGGAGCGCACCGAGCAGGAAAAACAAGAGGCACGGGTGGGCGAGGTGCAGCAAGAGCTCCACGCTCTCGTGACGAAGCACGAGGCGTTGGAGCTTGACTTGAAGACGCGAGAGTCCGAGCTTGCCGCGGCCCTTGAGAGTGCAAAGAGTGCCAAGGATGAAGCCCAAAAGGCTTTCCAGGAGATTGATGCGATGAAGAAGATAGTGGCGGGTAAGGCATTCTATATGCAAAGCAAGCATGTGAAATTAAATTACTTGTTACTTACCCGAATCCGGAGCTCTCCAGGAGCATTCGCAGATTTGCCCCACAGCGTGTCGGATGCCGCACAGTTTTACGAGGCCGAGGAGGGAAGCTCAACGGAGAAGCTATTGTGGTCTCAATATACCGAGACTGAACACCCGATGCCTCTGAGCGACCAGCTGAAGCAACTGGTCGAGCTGCACAAGGAGGTCGAACAGGCCATGAAGGGCTTTATAGTCTGGATGTGGCCTAGTGACGCCCTTCCCAACAGCTACTTCGGCCTGGTGAGGCGGCTTGTGGATGCCTGCCCACGGCTGGAAGTCATCAAGCGGTCCGTCTGCATCGAAGGTGCACGCCGGGCTTTCGCCCGTGCGAAGGTGCACTGGGCTAAGATGGACGTCGTGAAGCTGGTGAAGGAGGGGCCGCCGCAGGGCAAGGAGCATAGCCACCCCGAGATGTACTATGAGGGTGTCCTAAAGGGTGCCCGTCTGGTAGCGGACGAGTGTGCGAAAGATGTAATATTTGAGTAAACTTGCTCGTGTAATCCTGTATTATGATAACTTGTTCATATGTGCTATGCAACACTTGTTTGAATTTAAAACATTGCCTTCTGTTCGGCTGTTTATGAAATCTGAGAGATGGCTAGCCGTCGGCTCCTTCCCCCACGCCACGAGTGCTGGGGTGTTCGGGATAAACCTGAGCACTCTTGTTCCCATTGTTGGGTCCTTCGAGGGAGGTGCTCAGCACAACGAACAAGGCAATCGGACTATAATGCGTTATCACTCTCACTTAGCCATAGAATTCTATAATTTTAAATTTGGGCGAAGCCCCTAGTATTCGGAAGGCCGAATTCGGGGCGCGATACACACCTTAAGCCGGACAGGGCCGACTCCTCGCTCTAAGCGGCATAAGTCTTTAGGGACTTGAAACCTCTCGAACAGCGACCAGTGTCTCGCCTTATCATGACAGTCAGTTTTAGCTTTCTCTACTAAGGTGCTTAGCCCAGCAGAACCGGGGCACAATCACAGTAGTTCTCACAGTGCTACCTTAGCCGATATAGCGGAACGTAAGGTACCAAAACATGGGAGCCTGGAAAACCCAACTATTGACCCAAGACATGATTCGGAGCTGATGCATATAATGCTATAAGTTCGGGGTGCCGCATTGTCGAAACTGTTCGGACTTCTCACACCGCATTATGGGGTATGCTTAAGCCCCTGGCGTATTGGCCGTACCAGAGTGTACGGGTGCTAGATGTCATGAATGAACATATATATGTAAAGGAAGAATGCAATAATAGTCTTAATGCTATGCATTGTTTTATTCAAAAAGGTGCGTTAGAGCAAAATGATACAAGTAGTGCGATAAGCGAAAAGTAGGACTATTTGACATGTCCCTTCCAAGGGCGAGCTGAGGAATAGTATTAAAGCAAGTATTTCACTCGTTATCGTAATCCACATGGGAGTTCCGTGGTGTGACGTAGCTCTCTACCTCATTGGTTGCTGCATCATGTGTTCGGCAATCATGCTGTCGGATAGGGTTTCCAGAGATTAAAGTCCTGAAAGAGAAAAATAACAAAGCGGGAAGCCCCTAGTGCGGTTTAAGCCATGTCTTGGGGCGTGCCGTAGTTGTGCCCCCCTCCCCATAGGTGCCCATGGTATTTTTAATGCGTAGTTATGTACGCGTGGCACGGATTTTGCCGTTTGGCTGAGACCGGGGTGGGGGCCGTATTGCTATGTGAGCTCGGAATGTGCCAGGCGGCCCAATTGTCGATTACTCTGGGCGCGCTTGAAGGTGTCCGGGTCCTTAATCGCCGAACTAGTGGATTGCCCTGAGAGGCTGCTTTGCGCTTCTGCTGCGAGGGCCGCAGTGTGCTCCTCCTTGCGGAGAGGGCGCTCTGTGTTTCCATTGACTGTTATGACCTCCCGAGGTCCTGGCATCTTGAGCTTGAGATATGCATAATGCGGTACCGCATTTAATCTCGCAAATGCGGTTCGCCCGAGCAGTGCATGGTAGCCACTGCGGAACGGGACTATGTCGAAGATTAACTCTTCGCTTCGGAAGTTATCCGGGGATCCGAAGACCACTTCCAGTGTGACTGAGCCTGTGTAATGGGCCTCTACACCTGGTATGACACCTTTAAAGGTCGTTTTTGTCGGTTTGATCCTTGAGGGGTCTATACCCATTTTGCGCACTGTGTCCTGATAAAGCAGGTTCAGGCTGCTGCCGCCATCCATTAGGACTCGAGTGAGGTGAAATCCGCCAATGATTGGGTCTAGGACCAGTGCGGCGAATCCGCCATGACGGGTACTAGTGGGGTGGCCTCTGTGATCGAAGGTGATCGGATAGGAGGACCATGGGTTGAACTTTGGGGCGACTGGCTCCAACACATATACGTCCCTGAGCGCACGCTTCCGCTCTCTCTTGGGGATGTGGGTTGCGTATATCATGTTCACCGTCCGCACTTGTGGGGGGAACCTCTTCTGTCCTCCGGTGTTTGGCTGCCGGGGCTCCTCCTCGTCATCGCTATGTGACCCCTTATCTTTGTTTTTGGTATTTAACTTTCCGGCCTGCTTGAACACCCAACAATCCCTGTTGGTGTGGTTGGCTGGCTTGTCGGGGGTGCCTTGTATTTGACACGAGCGATCGAGTATACGGTCCAAACTAGACGGGCCCGGAGTGCTTCTTTTGAATGACTTTTTCTGCTGACCGGGTTTAGAGCCTTTGAATCCGGCATTGACTGCCGTATCCTCGGTATTGTCGCTGTTAATGCGGTGCTTATGTTTGTTGCGACGTGACCTACCATTGCCGTCCTTGGTATCCGAAGTACCATGGTTCTTTGATATGTTATTGCTGCGAGCCAACCAGCTGTCCTCTCCCGCATAGAAGTGGGTCATGAGTGTTGTGAGGGCTGCCATAGATTTCGGCTTTTCCTGGCCAAGGTGCCAGGTGAGCCATTCGTCGTGGATGTTGTGCTTGAAACCTGCTAGGGCCTCTGCATCCGGACAATCGATGATTTGATTTTTCTTTGTTAGGAACCGTGTCCAGAATTGCCTGGCCGATTCCTCTGGCTGCTGAATTATGTGGCTCAAGTCATCGGCATATGGTGGTCGCACATAAGTGCCCTGAAAGTTGTCGAGGAATGCGGCTTCCAGATCTTCCCAATAGCCAATGGACTCTGCTGGCAAGCTGTTGAGCCAATGTCGAGTTGGTCCTTTGAGTTTGAGTGTGAGGTATTTGATGGCGTGTAGGTCATCACCGCGGGCCATGTGGATGTGCAGGAGGAAATCCTCGATCCATACCGCAGGATCTGTTGTGCCGTCATATGATTCTATATTTACGGCTTTGAAACCCTTTGGGATTTGATGATCCATTATTTCCTCTGTGAAGCATAAGGGGTGTGCGGCGCCTCTGTACTGGGCTATATCGCGACGCAGCTCAAATGAGTCTTACCCGATGTGTTCGGCCCGGCCGGACATACTTTTACTGTATCCGGCGTGATGATTATCGTCTCGCATAATGGCGCGCCCTCGTGATGCATAGATCGATCTTGCGTGTTTTGCTTTGTCCTCCAATACGTCTCGCAGGTCTGGCGTATTTCCCCATGCCTTTTTATTTGAATGGCGGGGGGGTGCAGGCTGAGTTTTTGGCTGGATTGCCTCTTTGTCACGGCCATGAGGTGGCCGATCAGCCGCGTCATACACCGGGGATGTGGGTTTCGGTGCTTCCTCCTCTAGTCGGGGTAGCAACCTGCACTTTGGGTAACTCTTGGAGGGGCGTTCGAGTTTATATTCCTCGGCTGCCAGGATTCAGTCCATCTGTCAGCTAGAAAATCTTGATCAGCTTGAAGCTGCTGCTGCTTTTTCTTAAGGCTATTTGCCATGGCTATAAGCCGGCGCTTTAAGCGCTCTTGTTCGACGGGATCCTCAGGCACGACGAATTCGTCATCGTCGAGGGTTGCCTCGTCTTCGGAGGGAGGCACGTAATTATCATCCTCCGCCTCTCCATCTGCCGCTCTCTCTGGAGGGCAGGCTTCTCCATCCTCCTGCCCTAAATCTTGCTGGAGGGTATTGTTGCCGTCTTCGGCACTGTCCGGAGTGCTATTATCTCATGTGCCAGTATCACCGCTTTTGCCTTGGCGGGACTTAGAGCGGCGCCGCTGACCCCGGTGCTTGGGTTGCTTCTTGGAGGGGTCATCCTTCGTTGTCTCGTCGCCATTGGCTTCTTTGGGTGTGTCCACCATGTATATATCGTATGATGAGGTGGCTGTCCAGTGCCCTGTGGGCAGTAGTTCCTCTTCGTCTCCCACATCATCGTCCATACTTTTGATGTCTTCGGAGTCGAAGTCGAGCATGTCGGTTAAGTCGTCGACAGTGGCTACTAAGTGGGTGGTGGGTGGGCGGCGAATTTCTTCGTCATCCGCATCCCAATCATGCTGGACATAGTTCGGCCAGGATCCTCCTGACAAGGAGAGAGACCTTAATGAGTTCAGTATGTCGCCGAAGGGGGAGTGCTGAAAAATATCCGTGGAAGTAAACTCCATGATCGGCGCCCAATCGGATTCGATAGGAACGGGAGCAGGCGGCTCGGAGTCCGTGGCCGGAGAAGGATCCGGCAGTTTGGCAACACGGCTCTCGTGAAGGGTAAGGTCGATATTCGGCTTGACCTCCGCTGAGGATACGGCCTCCGTGATGGGGTCTATCCACCCGTCCATGGATGGCGCAACTGGCTCCGAATTGAGGCTCGGAGCGGCTGCCAGTGCGATCTCCTGAATATGGTCCAATGGTAGAGCTAAATTGTACTCATCGTGACCGCGTGGCGCACAAGGCAGGGGCTCGAATCCATCGAGGATCAAGTCTCCGCGAATATCGGCCGTGTAATTTAAGCTTCCAAACCTAACCTGGTGGCCAGGGGCGTAACTTTCGATCTGCTCCAGATGGCCAAGCAAGTTGGCCCACAGTGCGAAGCCGCCGAACACAAAGATCTGTTCGGGGAGAAAAGTCTCACCCTAGACTGCATCGCTATCGATGATAGTAGGATCCATCAACCCTAACAGCGACGACAAAGTGGAACTCTCAATGAAAGCACCAATGTCGGTGCTAAAACCGGCGGATCTCGGGTAGGTGGTCGCGAACTGTGCGTCTAAGGCGGATGGTAACAGGAGGCAGGGGACACGATGTTTTACCCAGGTTCGGGCCCTCTTGATGGAGGTAAAACCCTACGTCCTGCTTGATTTATTCTTGATGATATGAGTATTACAAGAGTTGATCTACCACAAGATCGGAGAGGCTAAACCCTAGAAGCTAGCCTATGGTATGATTGTATGTTGTCCTACGGACTAAAACACTCCGGTTGATATAGACACCGGAGGGGCTAGGGTTACACAAGGTCGGTTACAAAGGAGGAGATATACATATCCATATTGCCTAGCTTGCCTTCCACGCCAAGTAGAGTCCCATCCGGACAAGAGACGAAGTCTTCAATCTTGTATCTTCATAGTCCAACAGTCCGACCAAAGGATATAGTCCGGCTGTCCGGAGACCCCCTAATCGAGGACTCCCACAGCCCATCTAAGCCTTTTATTCTTGAGTCACCAATAGTGTAACTCGACCCCTCCTGGGCGGATCACACCGCGGGGTTATATCCCCAACACCTTGTGACTTGCATTGGGATTTCATCAAAGAGGAGAGGATAATGCAGTACAATAGAGATAAATATTTCCCTAAGTTAAGAACCAATGTGATTAATCCAGAGGAGAACCACGCAACACCTTGTTAGCAGTACCTACACACAAAATTACAAATACTTACACCCAAGGTGAACAAGGGGTTGTCAATCCCTCGGCGGTTATTTGGAAGGATCAAATCTCATAGTGATAAATAGATAGAACAAAAATACAAAATAAAATAAAGTAAATAAAATTGCAGCAAGGTTTTCACTAGAGGCTTCTCTTTTGAAAATAGCATATGGTGGGTAAACAAATTACTGTTGGGCAATTGATAGACAAACAAATAATCATGACAATATCCCCCACAAGTCTAGACTAGTGCTTGGGTGCTATCCTTACTTGGACAAGCCTCCCACTTATGTTTAACCCCTGTCACAAGCATCCGCAACTACGAAAGAAGAATTAGGATAAATCTAACCATAGCATGAAACATGTGGTTCCAAATCAGCCCCTTATGAAGCAACGCATAAACTAGGGTTTAAGATTCTGTCACTCTAGCAACCCTAGGGTTTAATCTTCTTATTACCTCCCTATGCCTCCCTAGGCCCAAATCATGGTGAAGTGTCATGTAATTGACGTTCACATAACACCAGTACAGGAAAGACAAGATACATCTCATCAATATATCAAACGAATACCAAATTCACATGATTACATATAACAAGACGTCTCCCATGTCCCGAGGACCAAACGTAACTACTCACAAAGTATATTCATGTTCATAATCAGAGGGGTAATGAATACCATTAAGGATCTGAACATATGATCTTCCACCGAATAAACCAACTAGCATCAACTACAAGGAGTAATCAACACTACTAGCAACCCACAGGTACCAATCTGAGGTTTTGAGACAAAGATCAGATACAAGATATGAACTAGGTTTTGAGAGGAGATGGTGCTGGTGAAGATGTTTATGGAGATTGACCCCCTCCCGATGAGAGGATCATTGGTGATGACGATGGCTTCGATGCCCCCTCCCGGAGGGAAGTTTCCCCGGTAGAACAGCTCCGCCGGAGCCCTAGATTGCTTCTGCCCAGGTTCTGTCTCGAGATGGTGGCGCTTCATCCCGAAAGCTTTCTTATGATTTTTTTCAAGTCAAAACCCTCCATAGAGCAGAAGATGGGCACTGGAGGCCTACCAGGGGGCCCACGAGCCCTAGGGCGCACCCAAGGTGGTAGGGTGCGCCCCCAGGCTTGTGGCCACCTGATGGGTCCCTCACTGGTAATTCTTTGCCCAATATTTTTTATATATTCCAAAATAATTCTCCTGTAAATTTTCAGGACTTTTGGAGTTGTGCTGAATAGGTCTCTTAGATTTGCACCTTTCTGGTCCAGAATTCCAGCTGCCAGCATTCTCCCTCTTTGTGTAAACCTTGTAAAATAAGAGAGAAAAGGCATAAGTATTGTACCATAATGTGTAATAACGGCCCATAATGCAATAAATATTAATATAAAAGCACGATGCAAAATGGACGTATCAGATTTCCAAGAACATCAAGGATAACATTATATTGAAGATCAAAGAGAGAGAAGAAGCCATCTAGCTACTAGCTATGGACCCATAGGGATGTGGAGAAGTACTCACACATCATGGGAAGGGCATCAAGATTGATGTAGAGCCCCTCTGTGATCAATTCTCCCTCCGACAGAGTACCGGGGAAGGCCTCCAGATGGGATCTCACAAGAACAGAAACTTGCAGCAATGGAAAAAGTATTTTAGGTGGCTCTTTGATGTCAGGGGAATATTTGAGAATTTATAAAAGCGGAATTAGGTCAAGATGTGTCATCAGGGGACCACAAGTCCGGGGGCGCCCCCCTGGGGCACGCCTCCTGAGCTTGTCGCTCCCTCGTGGTTTGTCAGGTCTTCTCCCGAACCTTCTAGGGTCTTTTCTGGTCTAAAAACATTAGGCCGAAGTTTTTTTCTCCTTTTGGACTCTGTTTGATATTGATTTCCTGAAAAGACAAAAAACAAGCAAAAAATAGCAACTGGCAATGGGCACTAGGTTAATAGGTTAGTCCCAATAAATGATATATAATTGCATATAAAACATCCAAGATTGATACTATAATAGCATGGAACAATAACAAAATTATAGATACGTTGGAGACGTATCAAGCATCCCCAAGCTTAATTCCTGCTCGTCCTCGAGTAGGTAAATGATAAAAGCAGAATTTTTGATGTGGATTGCTACCTATCATGTTCATCATGTAATTTCTCTTTGTAGCATGAATATAAAGATCTGAATGAGTCAAAGCAATAGTCTATTGTTTGACATAATAACAATAATAATAAGGCATACCAACAAACAATCATGTCTTTCAAAATATCAATGTTAAGAAACGTTATCCCTAAAAAATCATACAACCTTGTCATTCTCGATACTCTTAACACAAAGTATTTATCATGCACAAACCCAATGACGAGCTGAGCAATTGGTTCATACTTTTTGATGTGCTTTAGTTTTTTCAACTCTCACGCTATATATGAGCGCCAGCCATGGATATAGCACTATGGGTGGAATAGAGTATGATGTTGGGGTTGTATGGAGAAAACAAAAAAGGAAGAAAGTCTCACATTGACCAGGCTAATCAACGGGCTATGGAGATGCCCATCAATTGATGTCAATGCAAGGATTAGGGATCGTCATGCAACGGATGCACTAATAGCTATAAGTGTATGAAATCTCAAAAATAAAACTAAGTGGGTGTGCATCCAACTTGCTTTACTTGCTTTCTCATGAAGACCTCGGGAATTTGAGGAAGCCCACCATTGGAATATACAAGCCAAGTTCTATAATGAAAAATTCCCACAAGTTATATGAAACTAAAGCATAGGAGACTCTCTATATGAAAAAACATGGTGCTAGTTTGAAGCACAGGTGTGAAAAGGATAGAAACATTGGCCCTCCTCTCTATTTATCTCTTTTTTCGTTGGGCTCTTTTTGGCCTCTCTTTTTGTGGGTTCTTTTTGGCCTCTTTTTTTATTTCCTCACTTGGGACAATGCTCTAATAATGAATATGATGATCATCACGCTTCTATTTACTTACAACTTGAAAGAAAATTACAACTCGATACTAGAACAAAATATGACTCTATATGTATGCCCCGGAGGTATGCCGAGATGTGCACTGATCTAGTATAACATGTATAAAAAAATGAACGGTGGCTAAGCCACAAATACTATGTCAGCTATATAATCATGCAAAGCAATATGCCAATGAGGATGTGTGTCATAATAAAATGGAATGGTGGAAGTTGCATGTCAATATATCTCGGAATGGCTATGGAAATGCCATAATAGGTAGGTATGGTGGATGTTTTGAGGAAGATATAAGGAGAACTTATGTGTGATAGAGCGTATCATATCACGGGGTTTGGATGCAGTGACGAGGTTTGCAACACATCTGAAGGTGAGAAAGGAATGCATGGTACCGAAGAGGCTAGCATATTGCGGAAAGGTGAGAGTGCGTATAATGCATGGAATCACATTAGTCATAAAGAACTCACATACTTATTGCAAAAGTTTATTACCCATTGAAGCAAAGTACTACTATGCATGCCCCTAGGGGATAAATTGGTAGGAAAAGACCATCGCTCGCCTCCGACCCCCACTCATAAGGAAGACAATCAATAATAAATCATGCTCCAACTTCTTAGCATAATTGGAGACTATACGTGCATGCTTTGGGAATCACAAACATTAACACCAACATTCTTACTAAACCAAAATTACTCACTAGCACAACCCGTATATTACCATCTTTATATCACAAAACTAATGCAAGGAATCAAACTTATTAGATTCAATGATCTACATAATTTTTTATTATATCCCTCTTGAATACCTATCATATTAGGACCGAATTCATAACCCATACTAGTAGCCATTACTTTTATCAACTCTCAAAAAGAAATAAGTGAAGCATGAGAGTGCAAATATTTCTTTAAAATATAACCGCCGTCGTGCTCTAAAAAATATAAGTGAAGCACCAAAGCACCAAAGCACATAGAGTATTCTAAGAAATCATGAATAATGTGTGTCCCTCTCAAAAAGGTATGTCCAACAAAGATGATTGTGACAAACTGAAAACTAAAGAAAGCAAAGACACATATAATACACGACGCTCCAAGCAAAACTCGTATCATGTGATGAATAAAAATATAGCTCCAAGTAAAATTATCGATAGTTGGTAGAAGAAAGAGGGGATGCCTTCTAGGGCATCCCCAAGCTTAGATGCTTAGGAGTCCTTGAATATTACCATGGGGTACCTCGGGCATCCCCAAGATTAGGCTATTGCCACTCCTTATTCCTTCATCCATCGTGATCTCACCCAAAACATGAAAACTTCAGAACACAAAACTCAACAAAAATCTTCATGAGATCCGTTAGTATAACAGAGCAAATCATTACTTTAGGTACTGCTGTAAACCCATTCATATTTAATTATTGCATTATACATACTATATTCTAACTTCACCATGGCTTATACCCCCAATACAATCCGTAGATTCATCAAAACAAGCAAACAAGACAACAAAAATATAATCTATCAAAAATAGAACAGTCTGTAATAATTCGAACAAGGATCATACTTCTATAACTCCAATTTTTTTGAAACATTAGGACAACTTGGGAAATTTATATATTAATCATGCATAAAAAATTCAGAATTTTTTGTCGCTCCAGTGATTTTTAACAATTCTGCTACTGGACATAGAAGTTTCTGTTTTTTGCACAGAATCAAAGCAACTATCATCCAAATCAAATAGCCACTCAAAAAATAAAAGGCAAACATGTTAATGGGTTCTTAGACGAAATATTTTGGATAAAACAGATAATTATGACATATAGGATAATGCATGAAACACATAGATGATAAAGGTACTTAAACAGACAAAGTACACCATCTAGATCTTCCTAGCACGCTTGATCATGACGTTGCGGCTATCCGTGTACTCCTCGGTTACGGTAAGCAGACACGCTCTCATGTCCAAGATCCTCCTGTACATGTTGTAGCATGTGTATGCATCCTTGGCGGCGTAGGTGATGTAGGCTAGATCTATAGGTACCTCGTACATCTTCAGATCTATCGTATCCACATCTTCTTTCATGTTGGCATAGCAGGGGTCGATGATGGCCGCAGCAAGGTCAACCACAGAGTCCTTCTCCTGCCCTTTACCGTTGATCTTGTATTGCTTCTGGATGTCGATGAGATTTTTGCACCAGATGGTTCAATCATAAATCACAGTGGTGTTCTTGCTCCTCTCCACCGTAATGAAGGTGCAGTCGGCGGTGCCGATGAAATGTGCGAATGCTGGAGAACCTGTGACGACCCTACAGTAATGGTAGACGAGAACCTCATCCCGCATGCATACCTAGGCGAGGGTGATCTGCTAGTCCCTGCCAAGAGATGGATGGATGGGCACAAGGTCTAGTCCCTCCACCTTGTGCTTCTCCTCCTGTAGGTACAACTTGAACTTGGAGAGGCAAAGCTTCACCTAGTCCAGATCGTTGGTGTACATCATGTTCAACTTGGTGATGCCATGGGTTTGAATGGCGAACTCAAAGGGGAAGTTGTTGTGGAGGGGAACGATCGCCTATGGGACCAAGAGTCCCCTTTGCGGTTCGGCGAGGGATGATCACATTGCACAAAGAGCAGAGGCAGCAAGGCAGCACGGCGAGGACAACTCTCTTTTACCCAGGCCCGGGCCGCTGAGCAGCGTAATACCCTACTCCTTCTTTGGTGGATTGATTTGTAGGAACACGAAGACACGGAGCGCTCAAGCCCAGCAAGGGTGCCTCTGGGAGAGAAGCTACGCATGTACAAGTGCTAGGGGATCAAAAGTTTGAATCCTTTGCTAGGTTGCCTCGGGCCTCCTTTTATAGCTTAAGGGGCGACCACAGTGGCAAAATAGTCATTATAGTATGATTAGATAGCTAACAGTGTTATCATACCTAAGTTTGGCAGTTAGGACAAAGTGCATTAAATGCACCGTGCTACCTCTTGAGCATGCATTGGTTTTCCCTTGAAGAAGAAAGGGTGATGCAGCAAAGTAGCATAAGTATTTCCCTCAGTTTTGAAAACCAAGGTATCAATCCACTAGGAGACAACGCACAAGTCACCTAGTACCTTCACAAACAATCAAGAACCTTGGAACCAACACGATAAAGGGGTTGTCAATCACCTCACGGTCACTTGCAAAAGTGAGATCTAATAAAGATAGTAAAGTAAATATGTTTGGTATTTTTGTTGTATAGATTGGAAAATAAAGATTGCAAAATAGTAAATGAGATGCGATGTAAATAAAAGAGATGCTATATAATAAGAAAGAGACCCGGGGGCCATAGGTTTCACTAGTCGCTTCTCTCAAGATAGCATGTATTACGGTGGGTGAACAAATTACTGCCGAGCAATTGATAGAAAAGCGCATAGTTATGAAGATATCTAAGGCAATGATCATGAATGTTGGAATCACGTCCGTGTCAAGTAGATCAAAACGATTCTGCATCTATTACTATTACTCCACACATCGACCGCTATCCAGCATGCATCTAGAGTATTAAGTTTATAAGAACAGAGTAATGCTTTAAGCATGATGACATGATGCAGAGGGATAAAGTCAAGCAATATGTGATAAACCCCATCTTTTTATCCTCGATGGCAACAATACAATACGTGCCTTGCTGCCCCTACTGTCATTGGGAAAGGACACCGCAAGATTGAACCCAAAGCTAAGCGCTTCTCCCATTGCAAGAAAGATCAATCTAGTAGGCCAAACTAAACCGATAATTCGAAGAGACTTGCAAAGATATCAAATCATGCATATAAGAATTTAGAGAAGAATGAAATAATATTCATAGATAATCTTGTTCATAAACCCAAAATTCATCAAATCTTGGCAAACACACCACAAAAGAGTATTACGTTGAATAGATCACCAAGAACATCGAGGAGAACTTTGTATTGATAATCAAAGAGCGAGAATAAGCCATCTAGCTAACTATGGACCTGAAGGTCTATGGTAAACTACTCACGCTTCATCAGAGAGGCTATGGTGTTGATGTAGAAGCCCTCTATGATCGATTCCCCTCCGGCAGATTGCCAAGAAAGGCCCCAAGATGGGATCTCATGGGTACAGAAGGTTGCGATGGTGGAAAAGTGGTTTCGTGGCTCTCTGCGATGTTTCGAGGGTATAAGAGTATATATAGGCAAAAGAAGTACGTCGGTGGAGCTACGAGGGGCCCACGAGAGTGGGGGGCGCGCCCTCCTGCCTTGTGGCCACCTCGTGGAGTTCCAGACTTCAACTCCAAGTCTTCTGGATTGCTTTCAGTCCAAGAAAGATCATCGCGAAGGTTTCATTCCGTTTGGACTCCGTTTGGTATTCCTTTTCTGTGATACTCTAAAATAGGCAAAAAAACACAAACTGCCACTAGGCCTCTGGTTCATAGGTTAGTCCCAAAACTAATATAAAAGAGCATATTAAATCCCATTAAACATCCAAAACAGATAATATAATAGCACGGAACAATAAAAAATTATAGATACGTTGGAGAAGTATCAAGCATCCCCAAGCTTAATTCCTACGCGTCCTAGAGTAGGTAATTGATAAAAACAGAATTTTTGATGTGGAATGCTACCTATCATAATTATCAATGTAATTTTCTTTATTGCGGCATGAATGTTCAGATCCAAAAGATTCAAAACAAAAGTTTAATATTGACATAAAAATAATAATACTTCAAGCATACTAATAAAGTAATCATATCTTCTCAAAACAACATGGCCAAAGAAAGCTATCCCTACAAAATCATATAGTCTGGCTATGCTCTATCTTCATCACACAAATATTTAAATCATGCACAACCCCGATGACAAGCCAAGCAATTGTTTCATACTTTTGATGTTCTCAAACTTTTTCAATCTTCATGCAATACATGAGCGTGAGCCATGGACATAACACTATAGGTGGAATAGAATGGTGGTTGTGGAGAAGACAAAAAGGAGAAGATAGTCTCACATCAACTAGGCGTATCAACGGTCTATGGAGATACCCATCAATAGATATTAATGTCAGTGAGTAGGGATTTCCATGCAACATATGCACTAGAGCTATAAGTGTATGAAAGCTCAAAAAGAAACTAAGTGGATGTGCATCCAACTCGCTTGCTCACGAAGACCTAGGGCATTTTGAGGAAGCCCATCATTGGAATATACAAGCCAAGTTCTATAATGAAAGATTCCCACTAGTATGTGAAAGGGACAACATAGGAGACTCTCTATCATGAAGATCATGGTGCTACTTTGAAGCACAAGTGTGGAAAAAGGATAGTAGCATTGCCCCTTCTCTCTTTTTCTCTCATTTTTTGGGGCCTCTCTCTTCTTTTATGGCCTCTTTTTTTCTTTTCTTTTTATTTTTATTTTTCATCCGGAGTCTCATCCCGACTTGTGGGGGAATTATAGTCTCCATCATCCTTTCCACACATGGGACAATGCTCTAATAATGATGATCATCACACTTTTATTTACTTACAACTCAAGAATTACAACTCGATACTTAGAACAAAATATGACTCTATGTGAATGCCTCCGGTGGTGTACTGGGATGTGCAATGAATTATGAAGGTGGCTTTGCCACAAATGCGATATCAACTACATGATCATGCAAAGCAATATGACAATGATGAAGCATGTCATAATAAACGGAACGGTGGAAAGTTGCATGGTAATATATCTCGGAATGGCTATGGAAATGCCATAATAGGTACGTATGATGGCTATTTTGAGTAAGGTAAATGGTGGGTTTATGGTACCGACTAAAGTTGCGAGGTACTAGAGATGCTTGCAACGATGGAAGGGTGAGAGTGCGTATAATCCATGGACTCAACATTAGTCATAAAGAACTCACATACTTATTGAAAAAATCTATTATTTATCGAAACAAAGTACTACGCGCATGCTCCTAGGGGGATAGATTGGTAGGAAAAGACCATCGCTTGTCCCCGGCTGCCACTCATGAGGAAGACAATCAAAAAATAAATCATGCTCCAACTTCATCACATAACGGTTCACCATACATGCATGCTACGGGAATCACAAACTTTAACACAAGTATCTCTCAAATTCACAACTACTCAACTAGCATGATTCTAATATCACCATCTTCATATCTCGAAACAATCATATGGAATCAAACTTCTCATAACATTCAATGCACTTTATATGAAAGTTTTTATTATACCCATCTTGGATGCCCATCATATTAGGACTAGTTTTATAGCCAAAGCAAGTTACCATGGTGTTCTAAAAGACTCTCAAAATAATATAAGTGAAGCATGAGAGATCAATAATTTCTATAATATAAAACCACCAACGTGCTCTAAAAAGATATAAGTGAAGCACTAGAGAAAAATTATCTAGCTCAAAAGATATAACTGAAGCACATAGAGTATTCTAATAAATTTCGATTCATGTGTGTCTCTCCAAAAAGGTGTGTACATAAAGGATGATTGTGGTAAACTAAAAAGCAAAGACTCAAATCATACAAGACGCTCCAAGCAAAACACATATCATGTGGTGAATAAAATTATAGCCTCAAGTAAAGTTACCGATAGACAAAGACGAAAGAGGGGATGCCTTCTGGGGCATCCCCAAGCTTAGGCTTTTGGTTGTTGTCGGTGTGAAAACTGGCGGATCTCGGGTAGGGGGTCCCGAACTGTGCGTCTAGGCCAGATGGTAACAGGAGGCAGGGAACACGATTTTTTACCCAGGTTTGGGCCCTCTTGATGGAGGTAAAACCCTACGTCCTGCTTGATTAATATTGATGATATGGGTAGTACAAGAGTAGATCTACCACGAGATCAAGGAGGATAAACCCTAGAAGCAAGCCTATGGTATGATTGTTGTATATGGAGTTGATTGCCTACGGACTACAACCCTCCGGATTATATAGACACCGGATAGGGTTAGGGTTACATAAAGTCGGTTACAATGGTAGGAGATCTTGAATATCCGCATCCCCAAGCTTGCCTTCCACGCCAAGGAAAGTCCCATCCGGACACGGGACGAAGTCTTCAATCTTGTATCTTCATAGTCCAGGAGTCCGGCTGAAGGTATAGTCCGGCTACCCGAACACCCCCTAATCCAGGACTCCCTCAGTAGCCCCTGAATTTTACTGTGGGGTGCCTTGGGCTCCCCAAGCTTAGGCTCTTGCCACTCCTTATTCCAAAATCCATCAAATCTTTACCCAAAAACTTGAAAACTTCACAACACAAAACTTTCAATAGAAAATCTCATGAGCTTCGTTAGTATAAGAAAACAAACCACCACTTTAAGGTAGTGTAATGAACTCATTCTTTATTTATACTGGTGTTAAACCTACTATATTCCAACTTCTTTATGGTTCATACCCCCCGATACTACTCATAGATTCATCAAAATAAGCAAACAACACATGAAAAACATAATCTGTCAAAACAGAACAGTCTATAGCAATCTGGAGATTTCGAATACTTTTTTAACTTCAAGAATTCTGAAAAATTAGGAAGACCAAGACAAAAAGTATATTGATCTACTGCAGTTGGTATTGGTATTTTATCGCTCTCTAGTAAAAAATTATAATTATTTTTGTGAGCGCATACTTTCTGTTTTTACCAGCAAGATCAAACAACAATCACCCAAGAAGATCCTAAAGTCTTTACTTGGCACAAACACTAATTAAAGCATAAAAAACACAATCATAACAGAAGCTATATCAATTATTATTACTAAACAGGAACAAAAATCAAATAACAAAAATAAAATTGGGTTGCCTCCCAACAAGCACTATCGTTTAATGCCCTTAGCTAGGCATAAAAACAAGAATAGATCTAGGTATTGCCATCTTTGGTATGCAATTATTCAATTGAACACACATAACCCCTAGGAGGTTCTTTGTTTTTGTTAATGATGAAGCTCCTAGGCAAGAAATCAAGAAATTCATTTGTAGCAAAAGGTTCCCTAATGATATAAAAAAAGTTGGGGTGAACACTTATTGATTTGAGGTCTTCATTTTCCTTAATAGAAGATTCACCCTTATTTTTAGGAACATAGATAAACTTGGCAACATTGGTAGGAGGAGGATTTGAGGTATTTTTAATGGCAGAAAAAGTGGTCCCCAAGTTGGTAATAATATCTTCGAGTTTATCAATTCTAGTGGAATCTTGATCTATCTTCTCATTAATATGGGTTCCTTTTCCCTAAGATTTTTTAGAGGAACTCCTACTTTAGATCTGTATAGGGTAATTTGGTTGTGGATCTTTTTATCCAAATTTTCGATCAACTCTACAGTGGCAATTTTATTTTCAATAATATCAAGCCTTTGCATCACATGTTCCAAAGTTAAAATAGTTCCATTGACCAAAAGAGGTGGTGGTCCTAACACATCTATCATAGCGTTATAAGAATCAAAAGTATGGCTTCCCAAGAAATTCCCTCCGGTAATGGTGTCAAGAACATATCTATTCCAAGGAGTGATGCCTACGTAGAAATTGCGAAGAAGAACCGAAGTAGATTGCTTTCTAGTAGATCTATTTTGAGCATTGCAAATTCTATACCAAGAATCTTTTAGGTTTTCTCCCTCCCTTTGTTTAAAATTAAGAAATTCATTATTGGGAGTATTAACAATGATAGGAGGACTAGCCATGAAGGCGAAACAAACAATCTAACACACGGACACACAAGAAGCAAGCGAAAAGAGACGAATGGAAAAGGGGGAAGAAAAGGCAAAGGTTTTTGAAAATCGTTTTAGAAGTGGGGGAGTGGAAAACGAGAGGCGAATGGCAAATAATGTAATGCGAGGGAGAAGAGTTTATGATGGGTACTTGTTATGTATTGAATTGGTGTAGATCTCCCCAGCAACGGTGCCAAAAATCCTTCTTGCCACCTCTTGAGCATGCGGTGGTTTTCCCTTGAAGAAGAAAGGGTGATGCAGCAAAGTAGCGTAAGTATTTCCCTCAGTTTTGAAAACCAAGGTATCAATCCACTAGGAGACAACGCACAAGTCACCTAGTACCTTCACAAAAAATCAAGAACCTTGCAACCAACACGATAAAGGGGTTGTCAATCCCCTCATGGTCACTCGCAAAAGTGAGATCTAATAAAGATAGTAAAGTAAATATTTTTGGTATTTTTGTTGTATAGATTGGAAAGTAAAGATTGCAAAATAGTAAATGAGATGCGATGTAAATAAAAGAGATGCAATATAATAAGAAAGAGACCCGGGGGCCAAAGGTTTCACTAGTGGCTTCTCTCAAGATAGCATGTATTACGGTGGGTGAACAAATTATTGTCGAGCAATTGATAGAAAAGCGCATAGTATTGAAGATATCTAAGGCAATGATCATGAATATAGGAATCATGTCTGTGTCAAGTAGATCAAAAAGATTCTGCATCTACTACTATTACTCCACACATCCACCGGTATCCAACATGCATCTAGAGTATTAAGTTCATAAGAACAGAGTAACACATTACGCAATATGACATGATGTAGAGGGATAAACTCAAGCAATATGATATAAACCCCATCTTCTTATCCTCGATGGCAACAATACAATACGTGCCTTGCTGCCCCTACTGTCACTGGGAAAGGACACCGCAAGATTGAACCCAAAGCTAAGCACTTCTCCCATTACAGGAAAGATCAATCTAGTAGGCCAAACTAAATCGATAATTCGAAGAGACTTGCAAAGATATCAAATCATGCATATAAGAATTCAGAGAAGAATCAAATAATATTAATAGATAATCTTGTTTATAAATCCACAATTCATCGGATCTCGGCGAACACACTGCAAAAGAGTATTACATCAAATAGATCTCCAAGAACATCGAGGAGAACTTTGTATTGAGAATCAAAGAGAGAGAATAAGCCATCTAGCTAATAACTATGGACCAAAGGTCTATGGTAAACTACTCACGCTTCATCGGAGACGCTATGGTGTTGATGTAGAAGCCCTTTGTCGGTGTCAAAACCGGCGGATCTCGGGTAGGGGGTCCCGAACTGTGCATCGAATATCGATGGTAACAGGAGGCAGGGGACACGATGTTTGACCTAGGTTCGGGCCCTCTTGATGGAGGAAATACCCTACATCATGCTTGATTGATATTGATGATATGAGTATTACAAGAGTTGATCTACCACGAGATCGTATAGGATAAACCCTAGAAGTTAGCCTATGGTATGATTGTATGTATATATTCTCTATCGACTAGCCTGGCCTCGGTTTATATAATGCACCAAAGGCCTAGGATAACAAGAGTCCTAGCCGAATAAGCTGGTGGGGAGGAGTCCTTGTCTTGATCACCATGTCTTGTGGAATCTTCCATGTATGAGGCAGCTGTCCGAACTAGCCCATGAGTATACGGCCATGGGGGTCCTCAGCCCAATCTAACAGATTGGGAGACGACGTGGTGAGTACCCCCTAGTCCAGGACACTGTCAGTAGCCCCCTGAACCGGTCTTCAAGTTAGGGACGCTCCTCGATTCTTCCGAACTGTTCTTCATCTTCGGTTGTCGGTCTTGAAAACTGGTTCAACAAATCTTCTCATCTTCGATCTTGAGGATCGCTGTCGGTGTCAAAACCGCCGGATCTCAGGTAGGGGGTCCCGAACTGTGCGTCTAGGCTGGATGGTAACAAGAGGAAAGGGACACGAAGTTTTACCCAGGTTCGGGCCCTCTTGATGGAGGTAAAACCCTACGTCTTGCTTGATTAATATTGATGATATGGGTAGTACAAGAGTAGATCTACAACGAGATCGAGGAGGCTAAACCCTAGAAGCTAGCCTATGGTATGATTGTTGATGTGTATGTTGTCCTACGGACTAAAACCCTCCGGTTTATATAGACACCGGATAGGGTTAGGGTTACATGCCAAGGAAAGTCCATTCCAGACACGGGACAGAGTCTTCAATCTTGTATCTTCATAGTCCAGGAGTCCGGCTGAAGGTATAGTCCGGCCATCCGGACACCCCCTAATCCAGGACTCCCTCAGTAGCCCCCGAACCAGGCTTTAATGACGATGAGTCCGGCGCGCAGATTGTCTTCGGCATTGCAAGGACGTTTCTCCTCCAAATTCCATGTACCTGTCGAATAAAGTCCGGTTTCTTGTAGATGCTGCGCTCCTTGGCTTCTGCGCCCAATAATGGCCGCTTCCCACGTGTCAAACGAATATGAAAGGTCTGAGTGTTTTTACATTCACACCCCTAGCCGCGTAAATGAGCTGACCTATTTAAGGGGACGAGGATTTAGATCCAAACCACACCTTCCCCCCTTCACGAGTGTTCATCAGAGCGCATTCGACAAAGGTCCATTCCACCATGGCCAGCCGTCACGACTCCTCCTCTCGCCCTTCCAGCCCTAAGCCTGGATATTGGTAAAGATGCTCCATCCCGCATAGCGAGCTAGTGACGCTTCAGACAAAGGGATTTCTCCCCCCGGCCTATATGATCCCGGTTCGAGCTGGTCCTGCCGTCTATAACGGCGGAGAGCAAGCGGAGAGTACCCCTAATCCCTCCAAAGGAGAGCGGGTGTGCCTCGTCCCTTATTTAATAAGAGGGCTCAGATTTCCAATCCATCCATTTCTCCGGGAGATGCTAGAGTTCTACGGTCTCCAGCTACATCATCTCACGCCCGCCTCAGTATTCCATATCGCGGGCTTTGTAGCCCTCTGCGAGCTATTCTTGGGTGTTGAAGCTCATTTCGGACTATGGAAGGAGCTATTTTGCCTCATGACCCATTCCAAGAAGGGTTCAATGTATCAAGTGGGCGGAGCCGAAGTATGGCGCATCGCCGGGACCGGATATCTGTCCGGAACCCCAAAGAAGGAGTCCGAAGACTGGCCCTCGGAATGGTTTTATATAGAAGACGTCCCGCTGCCGGATCTTGTCCGGATCGGCCTCCCTGAATTCAACAGTGCTCCCTTAAAGAAGCGCCTAAGCTGGCGCCCACGGAGCCCTTAGAGGGAAGGTGACAGGGACGTTGTTTACATGATGGGCCAGATAAGATTGTTAGCTCTTTCCGGACTAACCATGATCGGGGTCATGGCCGCATGCATCATGTGAGTGGAGCAGCCGCTACAGTAAAGAGGCCACCCCATGTGGGATTTCAATGGGGAGGACGACACCACCCGCTACGGCTGTAAGGGGCCAGATTCGGCTGTGGCTCTAATAAAGACCTTGTCCGCTTTGTACAAGGGAGAAGAGGAGGATTTTCTCCGCGTCGACCCAAAGGGTGGATTTTCCATGTACAATCCTCCAAGCTGGGTGAGTGGTCACATCTTGCCCATCCGTTTTATATCCCCATTGTTAAATATTCAATTTAGTGATTTCGACGGAGGAAATGTGCCAGGCTGTTAAAGAAATGAACAACCCTCCTCCACAACCCGAGGACCCAGGACGGTCCCTCGACCCGGACTCTCAAGAGGATCCGGACCTTTCGGTAGATCTGATTGATGGAGTGTTCATCAATTGAGCAAGGACAACGCCCCGGTGGCCATTACGGCTGATTATCCAGGGCTAATCCCGGCCTCCCAGAAACGAGAGGCCGAACCTACGGCGACAAGCCAACAAGGGGCTGCAGGGCCCCGTGGGCAGAAAAGAGGTGCAGTCCGGACCGGGGCGTCAGCGCAAAGGTATGGCGAGCCTCCTTATCCCAGGTGTTATACCTTCGAGGCATATTAACACTTGTGCTCTCTTCAGGAGAGACCTCGCCGAACTATATTCGGAGAGACCGCCAACCGCGCCTCCACGAGCCAGGCTCCAAAGCCTAGCTCGGAAGCGGAGCCGAACACAAGGCGCGCACCGGACGCTCCTCTGATGGAGGATGTAGACGGGTTGTCTGCCACCAACTCAGAGGTGCAGAGTGCCATGAACCACAAGCGTCGCCGGACAATTCTTCGCGGCGCTTCTTTCTCCCAAGAGGTGTTAAATGCCTTCAAATCAGGACATGCGTACCTCCGTGCCGCTCAAAATGGTCTAGCCAGAGCCACGGAGCAATATGTAAAAGACATACGGGTAAGAAAATTTTGGTAATTACATATAGATACCAGTAGCCCCCGAGACTTAAAACAGTTAAAATAACTGATTTAAGGATCATTTGTTATGCAGGTTCTTACAGAAAAGAATTCCCTACTGTCCAAGGAGTTGGAAGAGTGCAAAGCCCAACTTGAGGCCGCACTAGCCGCGCCAGGGGAGCCTAAGGAGACCCCCTCGAGTGTAGGGCCCGATGGGAAGGAGATCCCTGTAAGCTTAATATACGGCCAAGTAGAGTTGGCCGCGAAGTATTCCCAGCAGGACTGTAAATTAGACAGCTTGCTAGATGGTATTGAAGAGGAATACAATTAGTCAAAATGACTATGTAATTTAATTGACATTTATAATGCCTTCTAGCCGGATTGTAGATCATTTGTCATGGCCGACCTTTTCGCTTCAGCCTCGGGACCTGACGGTCCGGAGTGTGTCCGAATTCCCATGCGGTTATATAGGAACCGGGGAATGCGTGGAGACCAGGCGTAGGGGTCATTAGTGCGTGAACAGACAAGTGCCCAACTAGTTATGTTATATTACATGGTTAGTAAGAAACATCTTCCAGGGAGAATAGTTCCGTTAGGAGTTCCTTTCCCTGGGAGGCATGCCCTAAGGTGCATGTCCATGCTACGAAAAGAAATGCAGGAAAAACATCTGGGGGCGTATAGATAAAAATAAAAAAAGATCATCTTTAGTTCACCGACCGAATATTCCCTTAAGAACGCTAGCTTTCAGCTTCACCCAGTCTGAGGTACACGTCTGGCTGACCCGGCAGTAACAATCGCAGACGTGCTCCCTTTACCACCTAGCCGAACAATCGGGAATTTAGGGGTAAGCACAGGAGCCAGGCAACCCAGCTTGGCCAAAACTTAAGTCATATCGATGCATAGAATGGTGAATAAAAGGTACATGCGGAAGTGTGACACATGTGTTGGGCATGAAGCCCGTATGAATAAGCTTCTGTTTAAAGAAGCCCCCAGGTTTAATGAGCGCGGATAGCGCGTCACTTTATGAGCCTTTAAAGGCTATAATAGAGAGAGAGAAGAAGAAGAGAAATGTAAGACAGAAAATATATAAAAAATGGACAGAGGAAGGAGACAAACATAGAGTCCGGCGCTAGGCATAGAATCTTCGGAGACGGGCTGCGTTCCATGGGTTCGGCTCGAGTTGGTTATCCGATGCATCTCGCAGGCAGTACGCTCCACCAGTTAGGACTTGTTCAATTATGAAGGGACCTTCCCACTTGGGCTTGAGTTTGTCCTTTTTCTTGTCCGGTAGTCGTAGAACTAATTCGCCAACGTTGTAATTTTTGGCCCGTACTTCTCTGCTTTGGTATCTTCGAGCATGCTGTTGATAAAATGCGGAACGGGCTTTTGCCACGTCGCGCTCCTCCTCCAATGCGTCTAAGCTGTCCTGCCGATCGAGCTCGGCTTCTCTTTCTTCGTACATGCACACTCGAGGTGAGTCATGAATTATGTCGCAGGGCAAAACTGCCTCCGCGCCGTACACCATAAAGAATGGTGTCTATCCGGTGGTGCGACTCGGCGTGGTCCGCAGCCCCCAGAGTACGGAGTCGAGCTCCTCTACCCAGTGCGTGTTAGATTCCTTAAGGGACCGCACTAATCTGGGTTTAATGCCGCTCATGATAAGACCATTTGCACGTTCGACCTGGCCGTTAGTTTGTGGGTGATAGACGGAAGCATAATCGAGCTTGATGCCCATGTTTTTGCACTAGAGTTTTACCTCGTCGGCCGTGAAGTTCGTGCCGTTATCAGTGATGATGCTATGGGGAACGCCGTAACAGTGTACAACCCCGGATATAAAGTCTATCACCGGTCCAGATTCGGCCGTCTTAACAGGCTTGGCTTCTATCCATTTGGTGAATTTATCCACCATGACCAGTAAGTATTTTTGCTTGTGGGTTCCGCCTTTAAGGGGTCCAACCATGTCAAGCCCCCACACCGCGAAGGGCCAAGTAATGGGGATAGTTCGGAGGGCGGTGGGTGGCATATGGCTTTGGTTTGCAAAGAGCTGGCTACCGGTGCATCGTTGGACTATGTCCTGAGCATCTGCCCGGGCCATCGGCCAATAAAAGCCTGTACGGAAGGCCTTGCTTACAAGGGACCGAGCTGCAGCGTGATGACCGCCCAGTCCGGCATGAATTTCAGCCAGGAGGTTCTGCCCCTCACCTTCGGAGATGCACCTTTGAAGGACTCCGGTAGTGCTTTTCTTATATAGCTCTCCCTCGTGGAATCTGTAGGCTTTGGATCGCCGCACCATGCAGCGTGCCTCATTTTGGTCCTTGGGGAGTTCCTGCCTAGTGAGGTAGGCGAGGAATGGTTCTCTCCACAAGGCAATGACGGCCATTATTACGTGGGCTGAAGGTGTTATTTCATTGGCAGAGCCTCCGATTGTGTCAGAATGTTCGGTGTCGAGCAATGCGGTTGGGTCTGGGGTGTTATTGTTCGGCTCCCCTTCCCATACTACGGATGGCTTGAACAGCCTTTCCAAGAAGATGTTGGGGGGGACTACATCGCGTTTTGCGCCAATGCATGCCAGGACATCTGCCACCTGATTATTTTCCCAGGCTATATGGTGAAATTCAAGCCCCTCAAACCGAGCTGACATTTTTACGACGGCGTTGCGGTAAGCTGCCATTTTTGGATCCTATCATCGAAGTCTCCATTTATTTGGGATATTGCGAGATTCGAGTCCCCGCGCACCTCTAGGAGTTAAATGCCCATGGTGTCAGGACCCCGATTCCAAGTCACATTGATCTAGCCGGTAACACTTCATATCACTTTGCGGCCTCACACACGGTATTCCCACGGGTGTCGCCTTACCATGGCCCGAGACCGTTTGCGCCTTTTGGCTCACGTATATGATAGTGTCGTTAGCATCCATATGACAGGGAACCCGGGCCGACATGGCTAGTCGTGAACCCAAAGCGGCACCAACCTATGGGGACAGGCATACATGAATCACATCGAGCATGTCGGTTAGCAGCGTGTGAATCCGGGCTGTAGTAGGCTAGGCAGGACTCCGGATGTCACCGCGTGACATTTCCCCGAAGGGACAGACACAGGAACGAAGTGAAACACATGCCAGCCAGTCAAGTGTCCTGAGCAGTAGTGCTGGGCTAACAGGACTCCGGTGAACCGGGCTGTAGCGGACTACTATGGCTCATGGAGGCGCTAGACTACATTTCCCCATAAGAGAGGCTGCCAAGGATAAACAACTAGATTGTCGGATCCCACACATACCAAGCATTTCAATCATACACACAATATGCTCGATATGTGTAAATACAACACAGCATCACAACATAACTCTACAACTCAAGTATTTATTCATTATGCTCCGAGGAGCGAGATATTACAAACATGGGTCTCATGACCCAACAATCATAGCATACAAATCAAGGCACAAGCGGAAGCTGAACATGTCTGAGTACAGACATCTACAAATGAAAAAGGCTAAGAAGCCTGACTATCTACCAGATCCTGCCGAGGGCACAAGATCGTAGATGAGGTATCAAGCTAAACGTCGAAGTCCATGCGGAACTACTAGCGAGACTGAAGTCTCTCTGCAAAACCTAAATTAAGCAAACGTGAGTACAAAGGTACTCAGCAAGACTTACATCGGAACTAGCTACATATGCGTCGGTATCAATAAGGGGGGGTGGAGTTTGACTGTAGCAAGCCAGCTTTGACGCAGTGGCTAACCTGAACTACGACTGCAAGCAACTCTTTTGAGGTGGCGCACACGAGACCACATATTCACCATTCAATACACCACTATGGATCCGCTCCCGTCTCCCTACGAGAAGGTCATCCATAGCACTCACACTTATCTTGCGAGTTTTAGAGTATCCACTTTCACTTGTCTATGAACTGTTATAGGCAACCCAGAAGTCCTTTACCGCGGACACGGCTATTCGAATAGATCATTTATAACCCTGCAGGGGTGTACTTCTTCACACACGCTCTCGCCACTTACCACCATGTACACGTCGTGTATCTCGGCAACCTTCAAGCGGAAGCCTGGCGAGGGAGTCGGCCACGACCTGACTAACCACACAAGTCTCTAGTCCAGGTTTATCGCCTATTCAAGTTCCATCCGCGAGGAGATCCGGCCGGAGTTTCGCTCACAGCCCCAAACGATGTGAGCAGGATTCCCGAGACACCAAACGGGCACCCCATACACCGTGCCATGGTGTATCCACCGCATCATAGCCCACCCCTAGGGTCAGCGCTACGCATAGCCGCCAACACATATCCTACAAACACCAGAAACTAGTTGCAACTCCTGGACAGAGGACAAGGGCAGTTAATAAGTCGAGAGGGTCCATTGGTTTCGGGCCCAATGCATGGTAGTAGTTGTTCATGGATCACAAACACAGAACTCAGTTACTAAGAACGGTTTCAATGAGACAACCCACCATGTACTCCTACATGGCCTCTCACCGCTACCTTTACCAAATCGTGTTCACACACTTAGCTCACACACAGTAGGACATGTTCATCACTGTTCCAATTCATCCCCGATGAATCAGACCTGACACAACTCTAAGCAATAGCAGGCATGACAAACAAGCATGAATGAGTAGGCACATCAGGTCTCAAACAACTCGTACTCATGCTAGTGGGTTTCATCTATTTATTGTGGCAATGACAGGTCATGCAGAGGATAAGGGGTTCAACTACCGCAGCAAGTAACAGATGAAACGTTGTTGTCCTAATGCAGTAAAAGAGAGCAGGAGCGAGAGAGTGGGATTGTATCAGAATGAACAAGGGGGTTTTGCTTGCCTGGCACTTCTGAAGATAACATTGAGTCTTCATCAGTGTCAACGATCACATCGTCGAAGCAGCGTCTACCGAGAGGGGACAATTACCGGCAAACAAGGAAAAGCACAATCAATGCAATGCACAATATGATGCATGATCATGACATGACAATATGTTGTGATTTGAGCTAATGCAACTAGTAACATAAAGGTTTGGGTTGATTTGAACTCAAGGTTCAAATTCAAATTCAAACTATAAATTCAAATAGTGTATTATCATGTTTTGGACTAAATAGTGAGGTTAAGTTGTTCAAACATGCATGAAAATGGTACAGATGGATATATTGAATTTTTCTGATAATTTTTCATATGTAAATTATTTCATTTAGAGTTATGGTTGAATTTATATGAATTTTTGAAGTCTATAATATTATTTGGAATTTATAATTATTTTCTGATTTATTTTAATTCCAGAAAAAGCTTTACTGCGTCAGCACTACGTCAAGGTGACGTCAGCAAGTCAACTAAATGGGTCCTGGTCAAACCTGACCAGTGGGGTCCACTGGTCAGTGACACAATGCTGTCCAGGGTCAATGACAGGTGGGTCCGGTCAACGGCCACGTCAGCAAGGTCAACCTGACATGTGGGCCCAGTGGATTAGTCTAAGTTAAACAGGGAATAAAACTGGGGATTAATTAGGGTGTGGGGCCCTTCCATAAGTGGCACAAGGTTAAGCTAACCGCGGGGTTAGTGGCTAAACTAACCTGCCACGTCACCTAACCGGCGTTTAATCGCCGGCGCTAACAGAACGTGGCGGCGATAGCCGACCGGCCGTTTCCGGCCACGGCTGGACGCACCGAGGGCACCGGAGGCAAGCTCGTGCTCTCTCGCATCCAGGGGATCTGTCAGGAGGTCGCGGGGTGGCCTGGTTCGTCGATGGCGAGCATTTGGGCGGCGGGCGGAGTTCGGTGTGCGAGCGAGCGCGGCTATAGGGCGCTAGTGGATAACCAAAGGGGTCCTCTGGACTCCTTGCATCTTCAGGAACACGACCATGTGCTCGGGCGCGTCTAATGCATGCTAGATCGATGGCGGCGACGGGGTCGCCGGTGGTGAGCTCACGGATGCGGGGGGCTACCAGCTAGAGGACGCAACCGATGACGGGACTAGGGGGAAAAGATGGGCGGCCTCACAGCGGTTGCAGCACGTGTCTCGGTGGGCTCGGGGAAGGTCGGACGACGCCGGGACGGCGAGGCGAATCTTCGGCGGCCGAAGAAGGGGATGACGGCAATGGCGGCATTACGGGGCACTCCGACTGGCTTCCTTCTGTGGAGAGGCGTAGCGCGAGGTGGCGGAGCTGCTGGTCATCCTAGCTAGGTGCGGGGGGCTCGGTGGCCACGGCAACAGCGAGCAGCGTCGACGACGGCTCTCTGTTCGGGCGAAGAACGAAGAGGAAGAGGGGGAAATGGCCAGGGAAGAAGGGGGGGTCAGCACGGCCTCGTCCACGGCTCCTGGGCGCGGGGTTGGGGGGAAGGAGGCATCGACACGGCGAAGCAGGAGGTGGCCGGGGCGCGCCTGCGTGCGCCGGCCACGCGCGCCCGTCCCTCTAGCAAGAGGAAGACAACAGGAGGAGGTTGGCTGGGCCAGGTGGCTAGGCGGGCCGACTGGGCCGGCCAGGTGGGCTGCAGGTGAGACGAGGTGAGTCCTTCTCTCTCTTTTATTTTAGTTTTCTATTTCTTTTATTCTGTTTTGAATTAGTAAAAATACTAATCCACTCTGTAAAATCCTGAAAATAATTGTGGGTAGTGTTTGGATTATTTCCAACAACCCAAAAGTAGTTTCAGAGTTATTAGAGCATTTAAAATATTATGTAGCATTTAAATGCCCAAATGCAAATAGAGTATGATTTAATTCAGTGACCCTATGATGTCCTAGAAACATGTGCACCATTCTTGTCAGAGGTTCTAGACCAAGGCAAGGATGAGGAACATTTTTAGAAGGGCATTTCAGGTTCATTGAAATTTTTTTATTTGGACCCTAGTTGAATTTCATTTGCTGCTAGGGTTTATCAGCCCCCATTTCAAACTTAATAAAATTTAGACATGATGCATGGAGGCTAATGCAAAGGCAGGCAAGGCCTGAACTGGGGCTGTGATAGCTCACCCCCACTAAACAAGAATCTCGCCCCGAGATTCAAGTGTAGGGTAAGATGAAGGGGGAACACAAACTAACATAATCTTCATGATCCAGGTTGCACTTCATAAAGGTGTTGATTCAATCACCATCTTTGTCTCATTGTCTTGCTTCGAGAACTCCATCCAACATGATGACGACAGAAAGAAAGGAAAACCCTACAGGAATCGATCTCCTCGAAGATCGAGCACTCAAGATTAGCTCACGGAGTGAGACGTAAGAACATCTCTTGATTTGAGACATAGCACACACATCAGGAGCAATGGAAAGAGGTAAATAACAAAGGTTCAATTGGGTAGGCAACAATTCCATGCTGGAGTAAGATGGTGCATGGTTTCAAAGTAGTAAGGAGATAATTGCCATGATACCATAACGAGACATCTTAAGGAAGGTGACTCGTAGAATTATTCCCTTAAGTGGCAAAAAGAATTACTTTTGATTCGGAGATCATTGAAAATCTTTATACCAGCCTAAGGAAATTCACAACAATCGTTTGGCGGAGTAAGAAGGGATGGCATACCCAGACTAGAATGGATGATGTGGACTACCTTGTTGAAGACAACGCAAGGGATGATTTTGTTCGCGCGTGCTCTCAAGAACTTGAGCATTTCCATAATCATCAAGGTTCTACCAACATCCGTGGAAAGGATCCTGGCAACACGACATACTACCATGATGACTAGTGATGGATGATGCAGATACAAAGGAAGATAACACCCTCTCAGACCTTCCCTTAGCGAGGCTAAGGAAACAGAATCTAGACGATCGACTGGGAGACATTTAGCACTCCGCTTCTAATGTTCTCCTTGATGTGCTAGCGTAATCCACTCATAGATATGGTTTGATATCTAGAACATCAAGTAAAAGGTCGGACTTCGGAAGCTCAAGAATCCATAAGGAATAACTATGGAGGTAGATCCTGTGAGTTCCTCATGGGGAGGTGACCAACTTCTTCAACCAAGCTACTACAATAATAGGCCTTCCGGCTTGGTGTGTTGGCCACGACATCCACGTTACCGGTTACAGAGAGACCAACATTATAGTTCTTGGAGTATGTTCCAACCATCATATCTGCGTGAGATTCAAATCCGATTGGTGACATGATACTTTAGACTCAGCATGTCTGAAAAGAAAGTTTGCAACACAAGTCGATGAGATGGCGTTGCAAGATTCTCAGAAAATGAACTACGGTAGTAAGCTCCAAAACATGAGCCGGTTTTGCTACAGACCTGTGAACACGCTGTCCCAGACAAGCATGACCACATAGTAGTCTTATAATAAAACACTACCGAGTCCAGATGGGGAACCATCATCGAGGATATCGAAGTCCTTGCGAAAGTCTAGCTCTTAAGAAGAAACTTCTTCTCCTTGAACAAATCAATCAGTGGCTTGGTGTGCTAGGGATTCATATAGAATGAAGGTTGCAAGTCTCCAGACCACAGAATACTTTGCACGTATGCATGACTGACTTGGGATGATTGCAGAGAAAGCGAAACAGACTTTCCCAAATTCATGGCGGCAACTTGCTTCAAATGCACGTGAACTAGAGGAAGTCACTTCTTATACCAAACATATGCTTCATGAGCTAGCATGAAGAAATGCTTTCAAAGTTTCCAACACTAGCTTAATGTTCAACATGAATCATGGATAAGATGAAAATATTGTCGATGGGCTCAACAACAGGTCATCCAGATTTCTGTGAAGATGGAATTCCATAATTATGTGAACAAGGTGATAGCATTGGTCAGACCCAAAAGATATAACGGTGTATGCTCGAGGAAACCCACGAGTAAGACAACATGATGAACATCGTTGGTTCTCATTTGATTTGATGATAGCCCATACTCGAATCAAAGTTTTGATACGACAATAGGTCTAACAACTGATCACAGGGACCAATCGATGAAGATATCATCTTTCTTCAACACACACACACACAAAATATCCCTTGACACTAACTAAGTCAGACAACATTTTATCTTCCAACTCTCCAAGTTGTTGTTTGGCTTAACCAACTAGCTCAGGGGTATCCAACACAGATTCTTGGAGAATGGGTGGTTTGGAGGAAAACCAGCATGATCACGAACTCAACGTAGCGGTCAGGTGTCAACCTGGTAATACTTCCGGGAAGATATTCGGAACATCACGAACCACCGATATGTTATTAAGCTCGAGAACAATCTTGCTTTTCAGAGAAAGATGATGTGATCAAATAAGAAAGGGATTGGTAAAATCCTAACCCGTTGATCGAAGAGTGCACCAGGAAATAAGGACTAGGTAGCACGATCAACCTTAGGGTGATGATTCAATAACCAGCACACTAAGAATGATAATAATGTCCATTAACTACCAAGCAGCCGAGTTGCTAGGAGTATTTATTTCACACATCATAGTTCACTTGCCGGCATTCTGGTTGCGACAACACGGGACCGAGGAATGAAAAATGATGGCAAGTGTATCACTACGTCAAGAATTCATGAGAGATGCTGCAATTCCTATGACAATCCTGACATAAAGGGGGTAATACTCCAAGGTAGAACACAACAAAAGCTTGATTGCATTTGATCTGCGAAATACAACTGCTTTGACCCAATCCTAGAAATGGATGAGGTACTGGAGTTTGTTTCTCCTAGTCATTCTGAAATAGAACAGCTCGACGGACCACAAGAGTAATAGGCACCGATGAACGAATGCTCACATACTCTTGACTATCAATTGATAGACGAAGGTCAGAATATAACGGAAGGGGGAAAACTCAAAGGAACATATAACTTTCTGAGTTGTGGATGCATAGATTAGTATGTCGAACGAGTTCAACATATTTCTTCCGGATAACTCATGCAGAAAGGTAGGGTTGGCAGAGTCACAACATAGAATGGAGAACTCATCAGGAGCACTCTGTCATGACCTTTTGGTTCAAAAGAACTCCTGCCAAGAATGGTTCATGATAATTGGAAGAAGGATGTACCACGAACCTCGAGGACTATCGCAAAGGTTACTAATATCCTAAAGGAACTAGCAACACTATCAACATGAGGTAAGTAGGGTGTATCTCGGGTTCAAGAACCCATGAATAGAGTATCTGCTACTACATGGCATCACGGGATGCTTTCGAGAATAGTGGCCAGAATCACACACTGGGGATACAAAACATGGCTAGATCACTAGATGACTCCCTAAAACACCTAGGGCCATAAAAATAGTTGCAACATATATGTCGAGGCAACAGAGTACCTCAACTCACCGATTAGTATGATTAATCTGGCCCAATTGGACATCAGGAACAGGAGGAAGGGGTTTGCAAATGCATCAGACTACTTATTAACCTGGGATGACTCGGACAGCATAACGGTTGTAAATGCTCAAAAATATTTGAGACATCCTACAAAATGGTGGCATAACCACTCAACATCATAATATCAAGGTTCTGAGACCAATTATGAACACACGGAAGTACTGGAAACTGAACTGCGGCATGAATCCATCAATCCTATAAGTCAACGGGTTAGTAACACATCATCCTGATAGATAGATTAGAAAGGCTAGTTTCTTAACCCCGTAGAAAAGAAGAGGTAGACTCAGATCAGAAGGGCATAGGGTAAAGGAGTAAAAAAGCCTTACGTTCCCTTCCACAATCAATTCCCTTATATAACTAATGCAGTTCTAGACTCAACTTCGACCAGTTTGGCTTGGTAATCCTATAGGTAGTCAGGCTCTGATACCAAAGCTGTCAGGACCCCGATTCCAAGTCACATCGATCTAGCCGATAACACCTCGTATCACTTTGCGGCCTCACGCACGGTATTCCCACAAGTGTCGCCTTACCATGGCACAGGACCGTTTGCACCTTTTGGCTCACGTATATGATAGTGTCACTAGCATCCATATGACAGGGAACCCGGGCCGACATGGCTAGTCGTGAACCCAAAGCGGCACCAACCTATGGGGACAGGAATACATGAATCACATCGAGCATGTCGGCCAGCAGCTTGTGAATCCGGGCTGTAGCACTGGGCTAACAAGACTCCGGGAACCCGGGCTGTAGCAGGCTCGAAAGGACTCCGGATGTCACCGCGTGACATTTCCCCAAAGGGACAGACACAGGAACGAAGTGAAACACATGTCGGCCAGTCAAGTGTCCTGAGCAGTAGTGCTGGGCTAACAGGACTCCGGTGAACCGGGCTGTAGCGGAGTACTATGGCTCATGGAGGCGCTAGACTACATTTCCCCATAAGAGAGTCTGCCAAGGATAAACAACTAGATTGTCGGATCCCACACATACCAAGCATTTCAATCATACACACAATATGCTCGATATGTGTAAATACAACACGGCATCACAACATAACTCTACAACTCAAGTATTTATTCATTAGGCTCCAAGGAGCGAGATATTACAAACTTGGGTCTCATGACCCAACAATCATAGCATACAAATCAAGGCACAAGCGGAAGCTTAACATGTCTGAGTACAGACATCTACAAATGAAAAAGGCTAAGAAGCCTGACTATCTACCAGATCCTGCCGAGGGCACAAGATTGTAGCTGAGGTATCAAGCTAAACGTCGAAGTCCACACGGAACTACTAGCGAGACTGAAGTCTCTCTGCAAAACCTAAATTAAGCAAACGTGAGTACAAAGGTACTCAGCAAGACTTACATCGGAACTAGCTACATATGCGTCGGTATCAACAAGGGGGGGGTGGTGGAGTTTGACTGCAGCAAGCCAGGTTTGACTCAGTGGCTAACCTGAACTATGACTGCAAGCAACTATTTTGAGGTGGTGCACACGAGTCCACATATTCACCAATCAATACACCACTATGGATCCGCTCTTGTCTCCCTACGAGAAGGTCATACATAGCACTCACACTTATCTTGCGAGTTTTAGAGTATCCACTTTCACTTGTCTATGAACTGTTATAGGCAACCCAGAAGTCCTTTACCGCGGACACGGCTATTCGAATAGATGATTTATAACCCTGCAGGGGTGTACTTCTTCACACACGCTCTCGCCACTTACCACCATGTACATGTCGTGTATCTCGGCACCCTTCAAGCGGAAGCCTGGCGAGGGAGACGGCCACGTCCTGACTAACCACACAAGTCTCTAGTCCAGGTTTATCGCCTATTCGGGTTCCATCCGCGAGGAGATCCGACCGGAGTTTCGCTCACAGCCCAAATGATGTGTGCAGGGTTCCCGAGACACCAAACGGGCGCCCGGTACACCGTGCCATGGTGTATCTACCGCATCATAGCCCACCCCTAGGGTCAGCGCTACGCACGGACGCCAACACATATCCTACAAACACCAGAAACTAGTTGCAACTCCTGGACGGAGGACAAGGGCAGTTAATAAGTCGAGAGGGTCCATTGGTTTTGGGCCCAATGCATGGTAGTAGCTGTTCATGGATCACAAAAAACAGAACTCAGTTACTAAGAACGGTTTCAATGAGACAACCCACCTTGTACTCCTACATGGCCTCTCACCGCTACCTTTACCAAATCGTGTTCACACACTTAGCTCACACAAAGTAGGATATGTTCATCACTGTTCCAATTCATTCCCGATGAATCAGACCTGACACAACTCTAACAATAGCAGGCATGAAAAACAAGCATGTATGAGTAGGCACATCAGGGCTCAAACAACTCCTACTCATGCTAGTGGGTTTCATCTATTTACTGTGGCAATGACAGGTCATGCAGAGGGTAAGGGGTTCAACTACCGCAGCAAGTAACAGATGAAACGTTGTTGTCATAATGCAGTAAAAGAGAGCAGGAGCGAGAGAGTGGGATTTTATCGGAATGAACAAGGGGGTTTTGCTTGCCTGGCACTTCTGAAGATAACATTGATTCTTTATCAGTGTCAACGATCACAGCGTCGGAGCAGCGTCTACCAAGAGGGGACAATTACCGGCAAACAAGGAAAAGCACAATCAATGCAATGCACAATATGATGCATGATCATGACACGACAATATGTTGTGATTTGAGCTAATGCAACTAGTAACATAAAGGTTTGGGTTGATTTGAACTCAAGGTTCAAATTCATATTCAAACTATGAATTCAAATAATGTATTATCATGTTTTGGACTAAACAGTGAGGTTAAGTTGTTCAAACATGCATGAAAATGGTACAGATGGATAGATTGAATATTTCTGATAATTTTTCATATATAAATTATTTCATTTGGAGTTACGGTTGAATTTATATGAGTTTTTGAAGTCTATACTATTTTCTGGAATTTCTAATTATTTTCTGATTTATTTTAATTCCAGAAAAAGCTTTACTGTGTCAGCACTATGTCAAGGTGATGTCAGCAGGTCAACTAAACGGGTCCTGGTCAAACCTGACCAGTGGGGTCCAGTGGTCAGTGACACAATACTGTCCAGGGTCAATGACAGGTGGGTCCGGTCAACGGCCACGTCAGCAAGGTCAACCTGACATCTGGGCCCAGTGGATTAGTCTAAGTTAAACAGGGAATAAAAACCGGGGATTAATTAGGGTGTGGGGCCCTTCCATCAGTGGCACAAGGTTAAGCTAACCGCGGGGTTAGTGGCTAAACTAACCTGCCACATCACCTAACCGGCGTTTAACCACCGGTGCTAAACGAACGCGGCGGCGATCGCCGGCCGGCCGTTTTCGGCCACGGCTGGACGCACCGAGGGCATCGGAGGCAAGCTCGTGCTCTCCCGCATCCAGGGGAGGTGTCAGGAGGTCGCGGGGTGGCCTGGTTCGTCGATGGCGAGCATTTGGGCGGCGGGCGGAGTTCGGTGTGCGAGCGAGCGCGGCTATAGGGCGCTAGTGGCTAACCAAAGGGGTCCTCTGGACTCCTTGCATCTTCAGGAAGACGACCATGCGCTCGGGCGCGTCTAATGCATGCTAGATCGATGGCGGAGCTACCAGCTAGAGGACGCAAACGACAACGGGAGTAGGGGGAAAAGATGGGCGGCCTCACAGCGGTTGCAGTACGCGTCTCGATGGGCTCGGGGTAGGTCAGACGACGCCGGGACGGCGAGGCGAATCTTCGGCGGCCGAAGAAGGGGATGACGCCGATGGCGGTGTTACGGGGCGCTCCGACTAGCTTCCTTCTGTGGAGAGGCGTAGCGCGACGTGGCGGAGCTGCTGGGCATCCTAGCTAGGCGCGGGGGGCTCAGTGGCCACATCAACAGTGAGCGGCGTCGACGACGGCTCTCTGTTCGGGCGAAGAACAAAGAGGAAGAGGGCGAAATGGCCAGGGAAGAAGGGGGGGTCAGCACGGCCTCGTCCACGTCTCGTGGGCGCGGGGTTGGGGGGAAGGAGGTATCGACACAGCGAAGCAGGGGGTGGCCGGGGCGTGCCTGCGTGCGCCGGCCACGCGCGCCCGTCCCTCTGACAAGAGGAAGACGGCAGGAGGAGGTGGGCTAGGCCAGGTGGCTAGGCGGGCCGACTGGGCCGGCCAGGTGGGCTGTAGGTGAGACCAGGTGAGTCCTTCGCTCTCTTTTATTTCAGTTTTCTATTTCTTTTATTCTATTTTGAATTAGTAAAAATACTAATCCAGTTTGTAAAATCCTGAAAATAATTGTGGGTAGTGTTTGGATTATTTCCAACAACCCAATACTAGTTTCAGAGTTATTAGAGCATTTAAAATATTATGTAGCATTTAAATGCCGAAATGCAAATAGAGTATGATTTAATTCAGTGACCCTATGATGTCCTAGAAATATGTGCACCATTTTTGTCAGAGGTTCTAGACCAAGGCAAGGATGATGAACATTTTTAGAAGGGCATTTCAGGTTCATTGAAAAAAAATTGGACCCTAGTTGAATTTCATTTGCTGCTAGGGTTTATCAGCCCCCATTTCGAAGTTAATAAAATTTAGACATGATGCATGGAGGCTAATGCAAAGGCAGGCAAGGCCTGAACTGGGGCTGTGACACATGGATACTGCCATCCGGTGACCATGTAAAAGGGCCTCATATTCGGCTGCATTGTTGGAGTCCATGTACATAATCTGGAGTATGTATTGAACTGTGTCTCCTATGGGGGACATCAAAACGACGCCAGCCCCTAGTCCGGCCAACATCTTGGAGCCGTCGAAAGGCATGATCCAATTTGAATATGTGCCGTACTCTTCAGGGAGTTCAGCCTCCGTCCATTCTGCGACGAAGTCGGCCAAGACTTGTGAATTGATGGCTCGCCGTGGCTTATAAGTTATGTCGAACGGGAGGAGCTCAATGGCCATTTTGCAATCCGGCCCGTTGCGTCACGGTTGTTTATAATATCGTTAAGTGGTACTTCCGTGGCTACTGTTATTGAACACTCTTGAAAGTAGTGTCGTAGCTTCCGGGATGCCATGAATACCGCGTACGCGATCTTTTGATAATGCGGGTACCGTGATTTGCAAGGAGTGAGGACAGTGGACACATAATAGACCGGCTTTTGGAGGGGGAATTTGTGTCCGTCCGCTTCTCGTTCGACGACGAGCACTGCGCTTACAACCTGATGTGTTGCTGCAATGTATAATAGCATTGGTACGCCAATATTTGGCACGGCCAGGACTGGGTTTGTTGCCAGTATGGCTTTTATTTCCTCGAGTCCGGCTGTGGCTGCTTCCGTCCATTCGAAGTGTTTGGTGCGCCGAAGGTGGCGGTAAACGGGTAGGGCCTTTTCTCCCAAGCGGGAGATAAAGCGGCTTAGAGCCGCCACGCATCCGGTTAAATTTTGTATTTGTTTGAGGTCCTTTGGGATATCCAGTTGCGACAGAGCTTGGATCTTGGCTGGATTTGCTTCGATTCATCTACCGGATACAATGAAGCCCAAGAGCTTTCCGGCTGGAACGCCGAAAACGCATTTTTCCGGGTTGAGCTTGATGTCGTATGTTCGGAGGTTATCAAATGTGAGCCTCAAGTCGTCTACTAGAGATTCGACATGTCTTGTTTTGACGACCACATCATCTACATATGCCTCCACTGTTTTGCCGATCTGGCTTGCCAGACATGTCTGAATCATGCGCTGATATGTTGCGCCGGGGTTTTTTAGCCCGAAGGGCATTGTGTTGAAGCAGAATGGGTCGTATGGTGTGATAAATGCCGTTTGCGGCTTGGTCTGATTCTACCATCTTGATTTGATGGTAGCCGGAATATGCGTCGAGGAAACACAATGAATCGTGTCCTGCGGTAGCGTCGATAATTTGATCGATGCGGGGGAGGGGGAAGGGATCCTTTGGGCAAGCCTTGTTAAGGTCTTTAAAATCAATGCACAGGCGCCAGGATTTGTCCTTCTTTGGCACCATCACCAGGTTTGCTAGCCAGTCCGGATGTTTTATATCTTTGCTGAATCCGGTCTCCAATAGCTTTGCTAGCTCCTCTCCCATGGCCTGTCTCTTAGGTTCGGAAAAACGCCGAAGAGCCTGTTTGACAGGTTTGAATCCTATTTGGATATTTAAGCTGTGCTCGGCCAGCCTGCGTGGGATTCCTGGCATGTCTGAAGGGTGCCAGGCGAAAATGTCCCAGTTTTCTCGTAGGAACTCTCGCAGTGCGGCGTGTACATCAGGGTTTAACTATGCCCCGATGGAAGCTGTTTTATTTGGGTCCGTTGGATGGACTTGGAATTTGACTATTTCGTCCGCCGGTTTAAAGGAGGTGGACTTGGATCTTTTGTCAAGTACCACATCATCCCTATTCACCGTAGAGCGCAGCGCAGTCAGTTCCTCAGCCGCTAGGGCTTCGGATAGTGCCTTGAGGGCCAGTGCGGCTGTCTTGTTTTCGGCGCGGAGTGCTATGTCCGGATCACTAGCAATAATGATGATCTCGTTAGGCCCGGGCATTTTGAGCTTCATGTACCGTAATGGGGTATTGCTTGGAAGATTGTAAACGCTTCCCGCCCTAGCAGAGTGTGATAACCGCTGCTGAACGGAGCCACATGGAACGCGATCTCTTCGGACCTGTAATTATCCGGCGTGCTGAACACCACATCTAGTGTGATTTTTCCTGTACAACGCGCTTCCCGACTGGGGATTATTCCTCTAAAGGTTGTGCTGCTTCGCTCAATGCGGTTCCAGTCTATTTCCATTTTTTGAGGGGTTTCCTCATAAATGAGGTTCAATCCGCTACCGCCGTCCATGAGTACCTTGGTAAGACGAAAGCCGCCCACTATTGGACTGAGGACCAATGCGACTGGTGCTCGGGCTGTTCGGAATTTAGGTTCATCACTAGCGTTAAAGGTAATAGCCGTGTCACTCCATGGGTTTATTGTTGCTACTTGGTAGACTTCTGCAAGGCTGCGGAGTGTCCTTTTTCGCATATTATTTGATGCGGAAGTCTCGAAGACTGTTAATACCGTATGGGTGTCTCTAGGGTGGCTTTCTGTGGCCTCCGGAATTAGGAGGTTTTCGCCAATTTTGGCCACCTACCGGAGTATCCAACATGCTCTAAGGTTGTGAGTTGGTGTGGCGTCCTCTGTACTATGAATTTTACAGGGTCCATTAAGCCATCCTTCCAGTACGGTTCCATGCCCTGTAGAGGGTTTTTGCTTTTTGGTATTTTACGTGGGTGTCTGGTTATGATGCACCCTTCTATTTCGGACTGGCTTTGTATTTAGGGCCGGATTGTCCCAAAATTTTATTTTGGTTTTCCAGGCGCTTTGCATCGCACAGTACTTTCGTACAATGGACGCCAAGTCAGCGAAGCGTGTAATATCACGGCGACTTATGGCGTTGAGTATTCCCTTGTCCGTGCAATTATTGCAGAAGATTAAGATTGTGTCTTCCTCGCGGCAGTCCCTTAGCTTGTTCTTAACTAGGAGGAATCTGGCCCAGTAATGATGTACTGTTTCGTCGGGCTCTTGCCTAATTTTGGATAGATCGCTTATGTTGGGGTGGGTGGGTGGAGTTAAATCCGAAGCCTCACCCCGTCTGAGGCTCAGAGGCCGAGGAATTTCTGAACTCGAAAATTTGGATCCCTGGGTGTTGTCCAATGAATCCAGCCTGTCGCCTGACTCTAAGTTCAGGTCTTGAGTGATATCCTCCCCTCCGCGGGTATCCGTCTTGGAGGGATCGGGAATCTGGACGTAGCGAGTCCTTAAGATAGACGAAGGGTCGCCGCACTGTCCCTCTACCACGGCAACGTGATGGGTGACTTGGGGAGAGTTAATCTCTCTCAGATCGGTTTTAGGCCCAATCTGGTCGTAATCCGTAGCGACTCCCAGGGCGGCGAAGCGATCCAAGAGCTCGTTTATGGAGGAAAGCTCCATTGGATCTAACTGCTCGGCGAGTTCCGAGCTGACATGAAGATTGTTTTCGATGGCTCGAGAGGTCATCGTGGGCGCAGAAGCCGAGCATGCGGTCATAAGAAAACCACCTAGCCGGAGGGTTTGGCCGACAGACAAAGCTCCCTTAGCAACGGTGCCGTCTTTAAAGACGGGGCAAGGCATCCTTCCTGATGGCGACGACAGAGAGGAACTCTCAATGAAAGCACCAATGTCGGTGTCAAAACTGGCGGATCTCGGGTAGGGGGTCCCGAACTGTGCGTCTAGGCCGGATGGTAACAGGAGGCAAGGGACACGAAGTTTTACCCAGGTTCGGGCCCTCTCGATGGAGGTAAAACCCTATGTCCTGCTTGATTAATATTGATGATATGGGTAGTACAAGAGTAGATCTACCACGAGATCGAGGAGGCTAAACCCTAGAAGCTAGCCTATGGTATGATTGTTGATGTGTATGTTGTCCTACAGACTAAAACCCTCCAGTTTATATAGACACCGGGTAGGGTTAGGGTTACATAGAGTTGGTTACAACGGTAGGAGATCTAAGTATCCGCATCGCCAAGCTTGCCTTCCACGCCAAGGAAAGTCCCTTCCGGACATGGGACGGAGTCTTCAATCTTGTATCTTCATAGTCCAGGAGTCCGGCTGAAGGTATAGTCCGGCCATCCGGACACCCGCTAATCCAGGACTCCCTCAATCGCCGAAGTGCATCTGACGAGTTTACACGTCGGGTATGCGAGGAGCCCCTTTAAGTTTCCGGCCTTTATCAATGCCTTGTTAGTTTTATGCCACACCTCGGGTTTGAAGTTGTTCCCGGGAGGCAGTGTCCTCTTGCGTCCGAGCTCTAACGCTGGACTGCATTCGAGGTATCTTTTGCAGCCGAGCACCAATGTCAGACTGCTTCCGAGCCCCAACGCCGAAATGTATTCGAGCTCCAATGCCGGACTGTGTCCAAGCTCCAACACCAGACTATATCCAAGAAGTCATAGATCATCTTGGTCCAAAAAATTTGAAGGAGTTTAGCCGACCTTAATGCCGGAAATGCCCTCTATGGAGCTAGCTGCTAGCGCCCGAGCTTTATGTCGGACTGCTTCCAAGGTGGTGCACCACCCCGACCGCGGGCTGATTTATTGTGAATATTTTTAACTGGTGCAGTTTATTCTCTGCCGATGTATATCCAGTAGCCCTCAAGGTGTGTATCAGTCTAAAACCCGAGATGCACCTGAAGGCAAGCATAAAACCGTTGTTCCTAGTAGCCCCTAAGACTTAGGTCGATGCGCGAAATCGGCCTGAGGATCAACTCCTAGCTCAGCAGCATACATAGGAATAAAAACGCAGTGTAATCTATTAGAGATAATAATGATCGGTGAACGGGCCCCTAAGAGAGGATCATGAGAAGTCGCCATGATATATAGCTTGATGCCAGATAGGTCCAGATGGTACTTATTGCTGTCCGAAGTCGCGCTTCCCATAGTTCGATCAAGCTGAACACTGAGCCCTTTGAATTTTCTGCATTGAATAGGCAATGTAGTAGCCCCCAGGACACTGGTCGGGTGGCAACACCAGATCAGGGGATCGATGTGCCCCTTTAATATTTCTAAATAATGAGCGCAAAGCCTAGTAGCCCACGAGGCTTAATGTGGGCATGGGTAGCCGAATTAAGGATCGATATCCAGAGTAAAATCATAGATTATGTGTAATGATTCTATGTATCCAAGTACTTTACATCATTATTTTGAGTCCATTGTGACCGTTTATCAGTTGTAAGTGGCCCAACGTCGGCTTCTACCCCTTGGTAGATACTACGTAGGGTGTTTCCGCAATAACAAAGCAACCCTTAGCCGACGTCTCGGTGGCCGAAGGCGGTTATGTTAGCGGAAACGAGGCAATTAGATATGCGGGCTTTAAAACCTTCGCTTAGTCATAGGATCTTTAAACTGGGGAAGCTAGCTATGAGGCCCTGGTTACTGTGCGGCGACATCCGAGGTCAAGCCGTAAACACTTCGGCCAATGTTATGAACGGCCCGTCATTTTAACATAGTCATCGGATTGCTGACCAGTTTACGCCTATTGTGACAGTCAGTTTTCGGCTTTCTCCACTGAGGTGCTTAACCATGCAAGCTGGAAGCACAATCGCAGTGGTTCTCCCTTTGCACACCTAGCCGAACAAAGCAGAACGTAGGAGGCAAGCACAGGAGCCGGGCAACCCAACTATTGACCGAAGACACAATTCGAAACCGATGCATATATAGCAATATCCGAGAATGTTTTTGCCGAATCCCTAAAGGTGTCCGGCGTTGCACTGTGAGACTTGTGCTGAAAACACACAAATAGTTTAAAAGTTTCATAAGTTGGGAAAACCAAAAAACGTCAGTAAAACTTGACGTCCGAACAAGATCAAGTGTTCGGTGCCCAATCCGAAAATTGGTCTTAGAAAAAAGAGTGCTTCTGTCGTGCTTTAACATGTCACATCCTATATCAAGACTTCAAGCGGGTCAGCCTATGGCTTCAACCTCCTATCCCGAAGGCGGAGTACTTCTCATTAGGCCATTTTAGCAAACTAAACTCTAGCGGATTTGAGAGAGAAATTAGGCTCCCCGGCTAGTGACCACACACTCGTGTCGAAAAAAGGAGTGATGCATAATAATAGTAATAAAAACTTTGCAACAACTATGAAGAAGAACACTTACTATAAAACGGCTCATATAACTTTAAGAGTCCCCAAGTGACATGGGTAAAAGAATTTTATGTATAATGATTGTATGTACCGAAGTACTAATATCATATCTTTGTTCACCCGAACTTTAAACGCGTCTTAACCGACCGTCGGCTTCTCCCTCTTCGGTCAAGGACCGAAAATTGTTATGTACTCCACCTGTCGAGAATATCGACAGTGTTTCTGATAACTAGGCAACCGGGCCATAAGGCTGTAACAGACAAAGCGCGCTCAGGGAACTTATGCTATATTACAGGCGAAGTGTAAGAAGCATCTTCGAAGAAAATAGTACCCCCACCGATACCTTTCTTCGGTGCTCATGATTACTATGTGACTTGTGCAACAGATTTTTGGTACTCATGAGTTCCGTTGTGTGCCAACCATGATTGAAAACAATAAGAGCGCTAGCTTTCGGCTTCACCCAGTCTGAGGTCAGAGCTCGGAGGACCCGGTCGTGACAATCACAGAGGTGATCCCTTTACTCCCTAGCCGAACAATCGAGAACGTAGGGGTAAGCACAGGAGCCAGGCAACCCAGCTTGCAAATCGCTTAAGTCAATATGGTGCATATTGTGGCGTAATACACGAACAAGGAACGAAGCCGTACAAGTATAATCATATGCAAGAGGAAAAGCTTCATAAAGGAAGCCCCCAAATAAACGGGGTATTTGAATTTCTGCGTCACAAAAAAAGTTTGGACAAGGAATTTTTTTACAAGCAACTTTTTTCCAAAAAAGTATAATGCTTGGCCGAACCGAACACAAGTCTAAAAATTAAAACTTTCAGCATGAAATCGACTTAGCTGATTAATGTGTTCGGCATTGGTGACGCGGTCCGAGCTTGATGCGGGACAAGGTTCCATCCCCCAAGCCGGTCCTGAGGTGGCGGGGCGGAAAGCTCGACAAGCTGAAGTGGTGACATAGCACGGTCAATGCAGGCCGGCAGAGTGATGCCGAAGTCCCCGGCATGGGGTAATGAAGTGTTGACGAAGCCCCCCGTCTAGTCGAGGTGGCGTGGTATGTAAATACGCCGAGTTGACAATACTGCCCAACCCGGATCATTTTCATGTGCACAAAAAGTGATGCAAACCGGAGATTAAAAAAAGTCGTTGCATAATAAATAATTTATGCAAAGTGAGTAATAAAAGAAATATGGCCTAGCGCCGAATTCAATGTCAATGCAGGGCGTCGGCGTGATGCGGTAAAGGCGTGGCAAAGCCTGAATTCACAGGTCGGTCTGAGTTCCGGATGCGGCATTTGCCGGACTATGTACGGAGACTGACCGAACCACCATGCGACCGTCGTTAATGCGGCCACCATTTGATAGAACTGTGTACATATGATGGACAAGCCAGAGTAATAATTCCTTGGAAAAAATGAACCCAAACAAGCAAAAATACTGGGATTAATAACACCTGGTTTATTTGTTGTAGCAATCCGAAGGAAGGTGATTCCCAAAATTGGGACTCAAAACGCACACCCATTGCCTGATGGGCGATAAAACGATGGCATGGCAATGCTGGCAAAGGTTGGCTCGCCGAGGCAAAGCCCTCGGTCCAGCTAACGTGACGGAGCTGGTCGGCTAGTGACGCCGAAGTGTCCGGAGTAGGTTGATGAAGAGATGGCGAAGCCCTCGGTCCAGCTGAGATGTTGAAGCCTCGATGTCAGCCGATGAGTCGAAGTAGGTCGGCGTAATGGACACCAGCTTGAAGAAGCAATAGTGCGGCCCTGCCAATGCAGGTCGTGACGTGGTCGATACCGGCTTGATAAAGTGACCGTGCGGGGATGCCGGTATACTCGCTCCGTGTAATCCATGGGGCGGAGATGTTGGTGATGATTTATCCTTCGCGATGCCGGACTCTTGTTCGGCTTGCCGAGATGATGATCCAAAGAAGTCGAGCTCAGCTCAACAAAGTGACAACGTGTCTAATGCAGGTCGGCAGCCTTGGAGCAATATTGCCGGACTAGTTTTACATCAGCATGATGATGAAGATAACCTCAGGGGAGGCTTAAAAAATTACGGGGACGTGTTTAAAAAAATGCTCAATACTCTAGAATAGAATTCCTCTCAAAAGGTTGTCCAATATCACGTTCATAAAGAAACATGAATTCGGGTCGGATCCGTATTCGCGCAGAAAACGAATCCGAAAATTGGTCCACTCATCGGAAGGTTCCCGAAGTTTGAACCGTCGGATCGAGCTGAAATTTGGAGGGGTGGTAGATATGGGAATTCCGCAGTAGATGAACGGTTGGATCTTCTAAAGGACCTCCGAGATGGGCTCTGGAGACCACGCCCTAAACTCGTCCAGATTCCCTTCCGGATTTAACAAGGCTCCGGTATATCGTAGATTGTCGGACATTCCTCCTTCAGAACTCGACGAAATTTTGCATGGCTGTTGTAGACGTAATTCCGCACAATTCCACGGAAGCAATCGTTAAAACGACACTTGAGGAGGCTGTGGCAGCCGATACGAGTTTGTTGTCCAGAAAAATAGCACGGTCGCCCGAGGGCAATGTTGACGTTGAGTCCCCGGGCTCCCTGGATGATTTCTCCATGATCTTGATAGAGATCGGAGTTGATGTTGATGAAGGCCCTCATCCAAACATGACGATCGGAGGTAGGGCACAGTCCTCAGTCGAACCAAGGTGACCCGTCGAGCTGGTGACGAAGATGCCGAAGTCGCAGTTGATCTGCAGGCGATCCATCAACCTTTTGCCGAACACATAGTGGAACTCTTAATGAAAGCACCAATGTCGGTGTTAAAACCGGCGGATCTCGGGTAGGGGGTCCGGAACTATGCGTCTAAGATCGATGGTAATAGGAGGCAGGGGACACGATGTTTTACCCAGGTTCGGGCCCTCTTGATGGAGGTAATACCCTACGTCCTGCTTGATTGATATTGATGATATGAGTATCACAAGAGTTGATCTACCACGAGATCATAGAGGCTAAACCCTATAAGCTAGCCTATGGTATGATTGTATGTATATATTCTCTATCGACTAGCCTGGCCTCGGTTTATATAATGCACCAAAGGCCTAGGATAAAAAGAGTCCTAGCCGAATACGCTGGTGGGGAGGAGTCCTTGTCTTGATCACCAAGTCTTGTGGAATCTTTCATGTACGCGACAGCTGTCTGAACTGGCCCATGAGTATATAGCCATGGGGGTCTAAAGCCCAATTTAACAGATCGGGAGACGACGTGGTGAGTACCCCCTAGTCCAGGACACTGTCACCCTCCATGATCGACTCCCCCTCCAGCAGATCACCGGAAAAGGCCCCAAGATGGGATCTCACGGGTACAGAAGGTTGCAGTGATGGAAAAGTGGTTTCGTGGCTCTCTACAATGTTTCTAGGGTATAAGAGTATATATAGGCGAAAGAAGTACGTTGGTGGATCTACGAGGGGCCCACGAGGGTGGGGGCGCGCCTACCCCCTGGGCGCACCCTCCTGCCTCGTGGCTGCCTCGTGGAGTTCCAGACTTCAACTCCAAGTCTTCTGGATAGCTTTCGGTCCAAGAAAGATCATCGCGAAGGTTTCATTCCGTTTGGACTCCGTTTGGTATTCCTTTTCTGTGAAACTCTAAAATAGGCAAAAAAACAGAAACTGGCACTGGGCCTCCGGTTAATAGGTTAGTCCCGAAAATAATATAAAAGAGCATATTAAAGCCCATTAAACATCCAAAACAGATAATATAATAGCATGGAACAATCAAAAATTATAGATACGTTGGAGATGTATCACACCGCTAGGTGTCAAGTGGAGAGGTAGCCTCGGCAAGGTTTCTCAGCCGCTTGCCTGATTACCTCTTATTTGCATGACACGGCTCTGGGACGGGTGTCATTAAAGGCAATATCTTCTCCAACAAGTTGTCACATGAACGACAGGAACCACCTAGACGCTCGAGAGCTTCACACTACACTGATTACCTACTGGCGTTTGATGAGGTGGAGCGGTGGCGCCCTGGCAGAGGTTTGCCGGCACAGAGCCTGCCGGGTCCTTTAGCTTGGGGTTTCTTCTTGGCCTTGGCGGCCCTATACACTACAAAAAAGACCACTTCCGTGATGATACTGTTTTTCACAGTAGGTCACATTTTCTGTCATGCATGTACATCCATGAAAATTTTATGATAGAATCAAGATAGTCATACCTGTGCTGGCGTAGAAGTGTTGCATGACAATACCAAAATTATCGTCATGGAAGTGTCCACTTCCATGACGATAAATGGCGCGTCATGAAAGTGCTTTTGTCAAAGGTAACCGTCACGTGGCATCCACCATAACAGGTCGCCGTTAAGATAACCGGTTTCAGTTTGGATCCGATAACCCGTTAACAGCCCGGCCCAATGGGGATTTTGCACATGTAGAATTCTCAATGGCCAGAGGAACCATGTGTCGGCTCAGCGTTGGGACAAATGTCATCCACTCATTGGACGGTAGGCGCCTATGATACATTGACACATGGCATGCCCCAACAGAGGCCCATTCAGGTGAAAAGGCCGACCCATTTTACTTGGTCAAAAGGTAGCGGGTCGGCCCACGGAAAGCCTATTAACAACATGTTCGCATATAGCCCATTTACAGCTCACTAACTCACGACTCATTATGGCCTATCCGAATTGGGCCCAGTAGCCTCATCTAGGCCGTCCCATATGATTCCATCCCGTTGTAACTTCCGTCCCACATATAGCCCATGATGTCTTTCAGCCCATACGAGGCACTTTGTAACTCTTGGCTCATTATAGGCCCGTGGTGAAACTGGCCCATAATGAACAGTGTAACACTTTACACCCATTAACGACCCATTATTCCATTGGGCCGTTTCTAGCTCGTGTTACCTTCGGGCCTTCTAAGGGCCCATTTATTCTTGGGCTCATTTCCAACATTCAGTTACTTATGGCCCGTTGCTGCCCTATTCTGCTTGTGGGCCAATTTCAGCCCATGGTTATAGTCGGCCCGTTAACCCGTTGGGCTGTTTTCATAGCGCCATCAAATACGGCCCATTAACGACCCGTGATGCCTGTCGATAGAATTAAGCCCATTATACATTTTGGCCTATTAACGGCCATTATGGTCGGGCCATAAACACACGATTTCCACTCTAGCCCGTTTATGGCCCATTTTGCGGACCGTTATTGGTCTACGAATAATATGGCCCATATAAGGCCCATTGATTATATGGCCCGTCGAGGGCCCATGGATCCCACGACCTGTAGGAGGCCCATGGTCGCTACAACAGGTAGCAGGACCATGGTTACAACGGTTTGTATGCTTCCCATTGTTAGTGTGGCCCAGTTATAAAAAATAGGTTATTGTGGCCACTGGAAAAACGCGAAAAAAGAATTGCAGTGGCTACAAGCAAACAACTAAACAAGACAATAAGGAAATAAATAAGCAAGCAACTAACGCTAGGCTATTACAACAATTACACATATTACATCCACTGGGCATCAAAGTTCACCACCAGTGCAAATATAGGGAACAAAGCAGCATATCACATACACTGGTTGTCAAAGTTGGCGACCAGTGCAAATATACGGCACAGCAAAACAAGTCCAGAACTGAAACCACTTTAGAAGAGCTCAAGAAACAATATCCTGGGTACCTAGCAAGCTTATTAACTTCCTCTTGTTTGGCGCTTAAATCCTCCAGCGCTTGTTGTTGCACCAGAAAGTATGCATCTAAATTCTGCAAGGACTTCCTCAGTCCTTCGGCTTTGTGTCGCAAGACATCTGATCGACGTCTTTCAGCTAGAAGTTGAGATTCAAGAAGACGAACTATTTCAGGTAGCGAGTTCGAAGAGCTTGTTCCAGAAGTAGTGGCCAGTAATTCGAACACTACATCAAGACATGACTTTTGGGTTGTCTCACTATCATCAAGCTAGTTTTTGTCAACTTTCTTGGAGACCAACAGGGATGTCTTGCTATCTTGAACCTTATCTGCATTACTTCCTTTACCATTGCATAACGGGGTACTCTTCTCCAATATTTTGTCCACATTCTAGAAGAGAAACAAGCAGACACAACATAGGTTTACCATGTTGTATATGAAACTAATTTTATCAGTGCAGTAGTAAAGTGGACATGATAACAGCATGAAACAAACATATATCTATGTACAATGGTCACTGTATGGTCTATATCATTCTAGTTTTGTTGCCAAATCAAGATGGAGACATAGTTCAAATAATATATGTTTAAGACTAAGCAGCATAGGCAAAATATGAGTGTGGGAAACTACACAGCAATAACAACACTTGTAATGTGCATGGCATCAGAACATAACTATTTATTCAATTTAAACTGAAATCAACATAGAGCAAGTTACAACAACAAACAAGTTAAAGAAAAAGGTTTAAAACATACTTGTTGCTCCATTGGAGTTTCAATTCCATCCTTCAAATTCAAAAATAGTTGGTATGAGTAAATACAGTGATGCAAGAGCAAAGGAGTATGAACCATAGCTACAGAACCTGACTTGAGAACAATTCTTCTTCTGCTTTAAGCGTTGAGTTGGGGTTCGGAGTGGTGGTCCTCGTGCTTTGGGCACTGTAGTTGCCTTACTAACTGCTCGTGTTTGGGTGCTCTATGGTGGAGATAGTGTTGTGTCAATTGGAACTGGGTTACTATCTGCTGGGGTTAGGGTTAGAAGGGGTGTAGTTGGTTCTCTGTCCAACTTGGCAGGGGTATAATCTGTGAGAGTCTGGGTTATGTGTGGTGGGGATGGTTCTTTGGCAAGTACAGCCGTGGTTCTACCCACATCGACTTGTAGCACTATCTTTTCTGAAGACCGTGTTGTTACTCCCTTAGATACTGCGATCACCCCCTCCAACTCAAATGCCTGATAAACAAGAATAATTGAATGTACATACATTTTATGATAGACAGGTGCAATCGATAGTGGGGAATAAAAGACGGCATGAAATCATTCACATTTGTGTTGTCTAACCAAACAGGATAGCATGACACAATTTCACATATATGATGGCTAACTAAACATGATAGCATGACACAATTTCACATAAATGATGGCTAACTAAACATGATAGAAAGATATAATTCAAAATATGATGACTATGTAAAAAGGATGACATGATATAACTATATGATGTATATATTAAATAGGATGGCATGCCATAATTCACATACATGCCGCCTACGGAAACATGATAGCATGATATAATTCAGGGATAGAATGACACAATTCAAAATATGATGACTGTAAACACTAAACATGATGAGATGATATAACTATGTGATGTCTTTATTAAATGGGTTGGCATGCCATAATTCAGATAGATGTTGTGTATGTAAACATGATTGTATGATATAATTCAAATATATGATTCATATACTAAGCAAGTAAGCAGATGGAAATCACATATATGATGTAAAAACTAAGCAATGCAATACAACATATGCATGATATGAGTAATATAACCCTGCCCAAGTTTGATAATAGACCTCAGGGGGGAAATAGGACTGGTCATCTATCTCTGAATCCTCCTCTGAGGAACTAACTGTAACCAGCAAGATGTCTGCTTCAGCAGGTAGCATTGTCTGCTCTAAATACCTTGTTTTCACTCCAGATAGTTCCATCACCGCTTCAAATGGCTAATGTATAGGAAGAGTAGTGGAATATACAAACATTGTCGACAAATGGAATACGTAATACAAAAAAAGGATATCATGATATGTCAGATTTCGGGTTCCGGCAGACCCTCGAGGTTCGAACACTTGGGTGTGTGTGGAGATTTCGCCTCCTACCTACCTGCACCCCTCCGCCTCGCTAAGATCTAAGCTATGGAAAGAACAACACACGAGACACAGGGTTTATACTAGTTCGGGCCACCGTTGTGGTGTAATACCCTACTCCAGTGTGTGGTGTGGTGGATTGCCTCTTGGGCTGATGATGATGAACAATACAAGGAAGAACAGCCTCGCGAGGGTCTGTTCTTGGCTGGGGCGATGAACTGCGGGGAGGAGTCCAGTCACCCTTCTCTATCTCTCTTCTCGATTGTTTATCTCGATCTCCCCCCCCTTTTCATCCTATGGGTGGCTGGTCCTATTTATAGAGGCCCTGGTCCTCTTCCCAAATATCGAGCGGGAAGGGAGCCAACAATGGCGGGCTAATTTGAAGGGGGACAGCTAGTACCAGTTATCCTGACAAAAGTAGTCTTCACCTGCACAAAGCTCTGGTGGTGACGCCGTCTTGGGCTCCACGATGACCTCTGTCTTGCAGTCCTCCTGGTCTTGGTCTTGTTGCACCGAAATGGCAACCTTTGCCTGATGCCTCGGTACTCCGCGGCTGCGCTTGCCCCCTTTGCACCAAAGGGGAAAGGAGGACACTACGCGGGCTGGCACCCGCCTGGCGCCCTTGGTCGTCATGGCTTGCGTCACGGGCAGCTCGTGAGGTACCCCGCCTTGATCTCTCCGCCTCCTCGCGAGCTAGCCTGATGAGGCTGTGCCTGAGGAAGCCCCGTGTCGTCCGCCCCGCGAGGCTTGGCCCCTCGCGAGGGTCTTGGGTCTGTGTTGGTGAAGATGGGCTGTGTTGGGCCCCACTTTGAGCCACGCCGCAGGCAGGCAAGTCTGGGGACCCCCATTCCCAGAACGCCGACAGTAGCCCCCGGGCCCAAGGTGCGCCCGGTCATGGCCGTGCAGGGAGGCGAAAGGGCAAGAGCGAAGCGCCGCGGGCCCTAACAGCCTGCGGTCTTGGGCGCTGCGTGGCGGTTGATTGGACGTGGGCGTCTCCACTTCCCCATGGCGCCTCGGCAACTGCACAGATTGGACAAGTCCTTGCATGCGAAGCGGGTCATAATTACCTGCGATCGTGGGGGCCGTCGGTTGGCCCTCGCCAGCTATAAGTACGGATTGGCACGCGCCCTTCCAGTTCATCCCCCCTTGCTTCTCCTTCTTCTTCATGGCCCCGTCGAGGAGGTTCTCGGTCGCAGAGAAGGGGAAGGCTCGCCAGGTTCAGCCTGCCTCTCCCCCGCCCAAGGGCGGCCGAGGGCGCCCTCGCAAACATCCTGTGGCCACCATGGCAGCTCCCCGCGGCCGTGGAGACGATTTCCAGCATGGCGACGGGCGGATTGCTGCGGCCGGGGGCGCGCTCTGGTCGCACGTCCCCCTAGGCCGCGCTTCTGCACTACAGAGGTGATGCCGGAGTTCGTCGTGTGGTCGGCGGAGCCGACTAGCACCCGGCTTCCACTTCCTGGCTTCCTCCTCGGCGAGCTCCCGGCCGGCGCCCCGGGCGGCCTCTGGCTTCAGGCCGACGGCTGCTGCAGCCGGGCCTCATGGGCTTCGCTGGAGGTCTCCGCAGCTGGGAGCCTGGCCCTGGCCCGCGGTTGGCAGACGTTTGCCCGCGCGCATGGCCTAAGCCGTCGGTGCACCCTGCACTTCAAGTTTGACGGCGATGCCACCCTCTACGTGAGGGTGTTTGGGGAAGATGGTCGCCGCGCAAGGTGCTGCCCCGAGGACGACGACCGCGGCCGGGAACCCAGCTCCGGCGATGATGGAGAGGACAGCGCTCGCGTGACTGGCAGCGCTCAGGGTTCCCCAAGCTTCTCCGGTTCTTCTTCAGGCGGCAACTCTTCTAGCGGTGGCCGCGGTCAGCCTCCACGCCGTCGTATCTGCTTGGGAGGTGGTAGCATGTCCGCCCACCGTCGTGCCCCAGTGAAGCACGAGCGGGAGTCTGCCTGAGCCCCAGAGGCAGCTCGAGTCTTCCCTGCAGGCCGGTGTGAGGCGAGCTGCGCCTAATTTGTTCTTTCTTTTCCTTTTTCCTGCGTAAAACTACAGTAGTGTGGAGCCCCGCGGGGGCGTGTTTGGGTTATTGTTGTTAATCATCGTTTTGCTTCCGTTTATCGTGCCTTCCGGCTACGTGCCCGCGCGTGGATAGTTCCCGGCCCCAGCCGTGGGGGTGCGACCGACCCAGGCCCTGTGTTCGTGTCGCGGTGCCCGTGGGGCACGGACTGGAGGGGTGCTCCTATAATGGACCCAGGTCGCGAACCCTTTGAACGACTAGGACAGGAACACTCACGAGGGCGCTCGGCTGCTCCCCCTTGCGAGGCCTTGCATAAGAGAAATCGAGGCAGGAGAGTGAAAAGTCGAAGAACCACAAGCCAAAGACGGCAACAACTTCAATAAAACTTCGAATGAGAAGGAACAAGTCAACTGCGGAAAGCAAATGAAAAGCCGCGTCCGACACCTAATCTAGTCTTCGACGTCTTCTCACCAGCGTGGAGCTAAGTGCTACCACTGGGCGTGGGAGGGAGCCCCAAGGCCTGAGGCCGGCGCTCCTAAGACTCCGGGGCGTGTACAGCCCCAACTCATTATTACGTGAGAGTGTCACGGGCGGCGAGCTTCACAGGCGTTGGCCTTCTTCACAGGCTCCGGGCCTTTTCCAAAACGCGACAGCTTCACAGGCATTCGCCTTCTTCACAGGCTCTGGGCCTTTTCCAAAAGGCGACAGCTTCACAGGCATTCGCCTTCTTCACAGGCTCTAGGCCTTTTCCAAAATGCGACAGCTTCACAGGCATTCGCCTTCTTCACAGGCTCTAGGCCTTTTCCAAAAGCGAGAGCTTCACAGGCATTCGCCTTCTTCACAGGCTCTGGGCCTTTTCCAAAATGCGACAGCTTCACAGGCATTCGCCTTCTTCACAGGCTCTGGGCCTTTTCCAAAACGCGACAGCTTCATAGGCATTCGCCTTCTTCACAGGCTCTGGGCCTTTTCCAAAACGCGACAGCTTCACAGGCATTCGCCTTCTTCACGGGCTCTGGGCCTTTTTAGGGGTAGAACCTCCGGAGGTGCTGGATGTTCCATGCGTTCTGGATCGGCACCCCCTCCTGAGTCTCCAAGCGCGCGGAGCCAGTCCTGGAAACATGAACAACTTTGAACGGGCCCTCCCACATGGGAGAGAGCTTGTGCAGCCCCTCCCTGGAGAGAACCCTCCTGAGCACGAGGTCTCCTACCTCGAGAGTTCTGGGGCGGATGTTGCGGCAGTGAGATCGCCGCAGCGCTTGTTGGTACCTCGCCGCTCGCAGCGCGGCTTCTCGGCGATGTTCCTCCCCCAACACGAGGTCCATCCCCCGCATGGCGTCCTGCTGCGCCTCGTCGAACGCCAGGACCCGCGCGGAGCGATGTCTGACCTCGTGAGGGAGGACCGCTTCGGCTCCGTAGACCAGGAAGAATGGGGTCTCTCCAGTCGGCTTGGTCACGGTTGTGCGGATGGAACACAACACGGACTGAAGCTCGTCGTACCAACCTCTGCCGCAGGCCTCCAGCTTCTTCTTGAACGTCCTGGTCTAGAAGCCCCTCAGGACCTCTGCGTTGGCTCGCTCGGCCTGGCCGTTGCTTCGGGGGTGCGCCACCGAAGCGTAGCATATCTGCGTTCCAAGGTTAGCACAGTATGTTTTGAAGAGGTTACTGGTGAACTGCGAACCGTTGTTCGTGATGATGTGGTTCGGCACCCCAAACCGGCTCATGATGCCCTTGATGAACTTGACCATGGAACCCGCGGGAATGGTGCGGACAGCCTCTACTTCAGCCCACTTGGTGAACTTGTCCACGACGACGTAGAGGTAGCGGTAGCCCCTTGGCGCCCGAGGAAACGGGCCCAAGATGTCCAGCCCCCAGACTACGAATGGCCACGAAAGGGGTATAGTCTGCAGGCCTCCTGCTGGCTGATGGATCCGCTTGGCATGGAACTGGCAGGCCTCACAAGCTTTCACTAGTTTGACGGCGTCATTGAGTGCGGTGGGCCAATAAAACCCATTGCGGAACGCCTTGCCGACGAGGGTCCGTGATGATGAATGATGTCCACAGTCTCCGCCGTGTATATCTTCCAGCAGTTCCTTCCCTTGCTCCCTGGAGATGCAACGCAGGGATACATCGTTTGGTCGCTTCCGGTAGAGCTCTCCATCCTTGATGCAGTATGCCGTGGCCTGGTGTGCCACTCGCTCCACTTCCTCCTCCTTCTCCGGTAGGGTCCCTTGTGTTAAGTAATTCTGGAGCTCTGTGATCCAGCATCCCTCCTGAGGTTCCATCGTCAGGAGCAGGCGTGCTCCTGAGGCCGGGCCACAGGCCGGAGCTCCTGAGGCAGGTGGCTGGGGAAGCTCCTCCCGAGGTTGAGCCGTATTTGACATTGACGGCAGGGCTGAGGGCTTGAAGAGCCGCTGCTCGAAAATGCCAGGCTCCTGAGGTAACCGCCTGGACGCCCGTTTGGCGATGTCGTCGGCCTCCTGATTGGTGCCACGGGGCAGATGCTGCAACTCCAACCCCCAGAACTGCTTCTCCATCCTGCGGACCTCCGCAAGGTAGGCTTCCATGTGCTCATCTTTCGGCTCGTACACCTTGTTGGAGAAATTGACAAGGAGCTGCGAATCGCCCTTGATGGTGAGGCATTTCACTCCCACGGCAGCTGCGGCCTTCAAGCCCACAATTAAACCTTCATAATCCGCTATGTTGTTGGAGACCTTTTCACCTTGCTGGAAACAGAGCTGCACAGCATAGTAGAGCTTGTCCTGAGTGGGCGATATAAGCACCGCCCCAGCCCCAGCGCCATGCCTGGAGAACGCTCCATCGAAGTACATGACCCAGCCTCCTGGCGCCTCACTTCCCGGGGAGAGGGACCGATCGTCGTCGGCCTTGAGGCCTGGAGCCTCCGTCCAATCTACCACAAAATCTGCCAACGCTGCTCCCTTCATGACTTTGGTCGTGCTGAATTCAAGCTGAAACGCTTGCAGTTCTATGTTCCACTCAGCGACCCTTCCACCTGAGTTAGGGCTCCTGAGCACTCTCTCCGGGGGGTATGACGAGACGACCTTGATGGGGTGACCCTAAAAATAGTTCCGCAGCTTGCACGAGGCCACCAGTAGCGCGAGGAGGAGTTTCTGAGGCATGGGGTACCGTGCCCTCGCATCCCGCAACACCGTGCTGACGAAGTACACTGGGTGCTCAACGAGGTTGGGTGCGTCAGTGCTGGCTGCTCCCTTCGGAGACCGTGGCGCCTCTTGAGGCGATGAGGCCTCCTGAGGCTGGCCATCTGGGAGAGGGGCCTCTTCCGCCTACGGTGCACTCCTCTGCGGCGGCTAATCCTCCTTAGCCGCGGTGGCGGTTTCTGTGGGCCTTCCTTGTTCCTGTTCTACCTTGTCCCGGGCTGCTCCCGCGGTTTTGATTCGATGCTCCTCTCTAACCGCCACCAGGGCTGCGCTGGTGGAGTAGGGAGTGGCGGCGAGGTAAAGCACCAGGGGCTCTTGAGGGCGCGGAGCCACCATGACCGGTGGGCTGGTCAGGTATCTCTTGAGATCCTGGAACGCCTTGTCGGCCTCTTCAGTCCACTCAAAGGGCCCCTTTTTGTTCATTAGCTGGAAGAAGGGCAGCGCTTGTTCCTCCAACTTGGAGATGAAGCACCCTAGCACGGTCACGCGCCCAGTGAGCTTCTGCATTTCTCATAGGGTCTTTGGCGGGCTCATGTCTTCCACCGCCTTAACCTTTTCCGGGTTAGCCTCGATGCCTCGGTGGGACGCGAGGAAACCCAAGAGCTTGCCCGAGGGGACTCCGAACACACACTTCTCTGGGTTGAGCCGTAGGTTCACTACGTTGAGGTTCGCGAAGGTTTCCTCCAGGTCTTGTATCAGGGTCCTGGCCTCCCGACACTTTACCACAATGTCATCGACATAAGCTTCAACATTCTTCCCAAGCTGCGGGCCCAAGGTGATGTGCATCAGCCGCTGAAAGGTCGCCCCTGCGTTACGCAGCCTGAATGGCATGCATGTGTAGCAGTACACCCCACACGGGGTTAGGAAGGCTGTCTTTTCGACATCTTCTACCGCCATCTTGATCTGGTGATACCCGAAGAAGGCATCCAAGAAGCATAGCAGGTCGCATTCCGCGGTGCAATCGACGATCTGGTCGATGCGGGGGAGCAGGAACGGATCTTGCGGGCATGCTTTGTTGAGGTTGGTGAAGTCAACACACATGCGCTCCTTCCCTCCCTTCTTTGGCACAACGACAGGGTTGGCGAACCAATCCGTGTATCGGACCTCGCGAATGACCCCAGCGGCTTCTAATTTGCAGGTCTCTTGGACGATGAAGGCCTGCTTTTCTATGGACTACCGTCTGGCCTTCTGCTTCACAGGGCGCATGTTGGGGCACACATTGAGGTGATGCTCGATTACACTCCTAGGGATCCCTACCAACTGGTCAGGCTCCCAAGCGAATACCTTCTTGTTTGCACGCAGGAACCCGACCAGGGCCTCCTCCTGCTCGGGTTCGAGGTTGGCGCCTATGGTGAAAGTGGCGTTGGTGGACCCGTCCTCATCGACGGGTATCTGCTTGGTTTCTGCCTTGTCTTGGGTGAACAACTGTTTCTTCTTGGCGGGTGCAGCCCCCTTGGGCTCGGGGGTCTCCAAGTCGGCGGGCTGTGCCGATGCCGCCGTCTTGAAGGCGAGCTTGAGCACCCGCAGCGTGTCTCCGGTGTCCTCGTGCACGGTGAGGACACCGCTGCTCCCGGGCATCTTCATGAGGTTGTACGCCGGGTGCGTCGCGGCCATGAACTGGGCCAGCGCTGGGTAGCCGAGGATGGCATTGTAGGGGAGGCCGATGGGGGCGATGTCGAAGTCGACCAACTCCGTGCGGAAGTTGTTGTAGGTGCCGAAGGTTATTGGTAGCCGGATCTGTCCCAAGGAGCTGGATGACCCGCCCCCAACGCCTGAGAAGGGCCGGCTTGGTTGCAGCCGTTCCAGGGGTATGCAGAGGAGGTTGAAGGCCTCGACTGAGAGCACGCTGAGGCCCGCACCGCCATCGATGAGAGTTCTGGTGACGGCCACCTGGAAGATGGTGGGGGTGCACAGCATGGGGAGCGCACCCGAGCAGGCCGAGTTGGAGGGGTGGTCCTCCGAGCTGAAGGTCAGGCCGGCCTTGGGCGCCGCCCGGTCCGGGAGAGCCCCCTGCCGCGTGGAAGCAGCGCTGACCCGATGGATGAACGGCTTGACGTGGTGACTTGTAGGCGGCGCCTGCGAGCCGCCCAGGAGGGCCGCGACGACCGGGGGTGTTGGTGTAGCGCGATGGGCGGGAAAGAGGCTGCGGGGATCTTCTCAGGAGGCCACGGAGGCTGCCGGCAGGTGGGGCAGCCATGTGCGCGGAGCGCCGGTGAGGGCCATGGGGAGCCAGTTGGCCATGACCCTATCGTCACCTCCGGCTTCGAGGAGGGCCTCCTCGCTCGCCAGCAAGAAGGCCAGCGGATCTGTTGCGCCGCCGTAGCGCGGCGTCGTCGTTGGCTTGAACTTGTACGGCCACCGTACCCGTTGCAGGGCTGGGGCCAGGGCTCGGAGCCCCCTAGCCCCCGTGCTGGCGCCGGCAGCCAGAGCAGGCGACGCGCTACTCATCGCGAGGCAGGCCGTGGCGGTGGCGGAAGAGAAAACTACGGTGCACCGCTACCTGGCGCGCCAAATGTCGGATTTCGGGTTCCAGCAGACCCTTGAGGTTCGAACACTGGGGTGCGCGCAGAGATTTTGCCTCCTACGTACCTGCACCCATCCGCCTCGCTAAGATCTAAGCTATGGAAAGAACAACACAAGAGACACAGGGTTTATACTGGTTCGGGCCATCGTTGTGGTGTAATACCCTACTCCAGTGTGTGGTGTGGTGGATTGCCTCTTGGGCTGATGATGATGAACAATACAAGGAAGAACAACATCGTGAGGGTCTGTTCTTGGCTGGGGCGATGAACTGCTGGGAGGAGTCCAGTCACCCTTCCCTCTCTCTCTCTCTCTTCTCGACTGTTTATCTCGATCTCCCCCCTTTTCATCCTATGGGTGGCTGGTCCTATTTATAGAGGCCCTGGTCCTCTTCCCAAATATCGAGCGAGAAGGGAGCCAACAATGGCGGGCTAATTTGAAGGGGGACAGCTAGTACCAGTTATCCTGACAAAAGTAGTCTTCGCCTGCACAAAGCTCTGGTGGTGACGCCGTCTTGGGCTCCACGATGACCTCCGTCTTGCAGTCCTCCTGGTCTTGGTCTTGTTGCACCGAAATGGCAACCTTTGCCTGATGCCTCGGTACTCCATGGCTGCGCTTGCCCCCTTTGCACCAAAGGGGAAAGGAGGACACTGCGCGGGCTGGCACCCGCCTGGCGCCCTTGGTCGTCATGTCTTGCGTCACGGGCACCTCGTGAGGTACCCCTCCTTGATCTCTCCGCCTCCTCGCGAGCTAGCCTGATGAGACCGTGCCTGAGGAAGCTCCGCGTCGTCCGCCCCGCGAGGCTTGGCCCCTCGCGAGGGTCTTGGGTCTGTGTTGGTGAAGATGGCCCGTGCTGGGCCCCCCTTTGAGCCATGCCGCAGGCCGCAGGTAGGCAAGTCTGGGGACCCCTGTTCCCAGAACGCCGACAGATATAGTTCACATATATGATGATTCGCTAAACAACATGGCATTGCATAATTCACATATATAATGCCTTGCAACAATATAGCATTGCATAATTCATGTATATAATGTCTTGTAACAAGATGGCATTGCATAGTTCACATATATGGTAATTAGACACTAGACAGGTGGCATTTACACAAAGCATGTCTAAACTAAGCAAATGACATAGCAATGCAAGACACCATACGCACGATATGAGCAACATAACCCTGCCAAGTAAGAGCATACACCTCGGGGGGGCATAGGACTAGTCATTTGTCTCAGAATCCTCCTCTGAGTAGCTATCCATAACCAGCGAGATATGCGCTTTGTCAAATAGCATAGTCTGCTATGAAGACCTTGTTTTCTCACCAGATTTTTCCATCGCCGTGTCAAATGGCTGATGCACATGAAGAGTCGTTGAATGTACTAACATTGTTGACAAATGTAATACGTAATGAAAAAAGGATGGCATGATATAATTCACATATAAGATGACTGGCTAAGCATGATGGCATTGAAAAATTTACATATATGATGCCTGGCTAAACAAGATGGTGTTGCATAATTGACATATACGATATAGAAACTAAACAAATGGCATGCACACATAGCAGATCAAAACTAAGCAAGTGACATACTTGATGTATAAAGTAAGCAATGCAAGGCACCATATGCATGATATGACTAACATCAGTATGCCAAGTTAGATCGAAGACCTCAGGGGGTAAATAGGAGTGGTTCTGCTCCTTCTGAATCCCCCTCAGAATATTTATCTTCCTCTTGATTATAGTCTGAAATGGGTGGAGGGGGCATTGCCTTTGCGCCCACCATGGAGAGATGCCTGCATGAAATTTTATTGCCACAAAAGGCTCGTCCCTTTTGCTCTACATGTTCAGTTCCATTGTGTACAATAACTAACATTCATAGGAATAGAACATAGTGAGATTATGTCAGGAGTGCATATAGAAATCCAGAGTGATGGTAGCAACATGTGGATAGACCCAAAACCAATGATAGCAGGTAGATAATGGCTTTAGTTAAAAAAATACAGATAATGGCTTCTATTATTTGCTTCCCACCCAACATGAAACTCATAGTAGATACCAGAGATTAACATGATAGTAAACATATACTATTGATTACGGCCGCGATATGCACCCCACAACCATTTAAACACTCAAGTTTGAGCATTAGTTTCGAGCTGAGTTAGAGTCTAATCTATGAAGAAGACAATAAAGTAGCATGTAATATTAAGCGATGCATAATGTAAGAAGACATGAAAGAGTGTGACCTCTCTTGCGGACCCGTGTAGTCCTCGAGGTCATTTGCTCAGTTGATGATGGTAATGCAGTTTTCATGGCTGCCGGTGGCGGGGAAGAAGATCTGATGCAGCGAAAGACAGCCTGGAGCGCGGATTCCTGCTGTGGTGGACCCTTCTGTTGTTGGAGCAGCTAAGCTAGGGCGGATGACGGCGCAGCGGGAGCAGGACAAACCTGAGAAGGTTTTCTTTGACAACTATCTGTAAGAGAAGTAATTTTGTAATAGCTCGTTTGAATTGGAGGATTCTAACAACACAGGGATAGGAAATACACAGTAATATGATAGGAATGCATGTGCAAAATAGAGAATTTAAAATCACAGGATTTCTCTCAATCTGGGTGTTCAGTTCACAGGAATTGGAAGGTCATGGAATGTAAAGAAGCATGGTTAAATTAAGTCAGACCACAAGAAAATGTATAGTTATAATGCTATTATGCTACTATTACTTAGTCTTGTTCCTCATTAATTGAAATTTGGAAAGGAGGGCCTAGTGGATATTAAAATTCCTACGTTTTTTCTTTGACAGAGACAGTAAAGTAACAAATCCTACAGTTTTCCTTTGCTCCATACCTTTCAACAAAATGCATTAATAGCAGTACCATAGGAAACTTTCCAATTCCTATGTTTTTCCTTCACTTTTGCTTTCAACCCCTAACAATTCTAGTAGGCAAGCTTGAACAGGCAAAATTCTACACTCCAAAAATGTTTTTGTGCTACTTGTACTACTTTGGACCGAGGCCACTGCCCTACTAACTCAACTCCCAGGCACATCTACACATGCATAACTCAAATGCATAGAAATAAATAATGATGGCTTTCGAGATAGTCCATCACGGAGAGCTAAGTTGCCTGGTACCTCACTGCTTGTTATATAGGAGAAACAAATCGTATTTCACGTTACTACGTGTGCTCAGTGGATAATATATATAAGCTCTAGTGAGGAGGTGAAGAAGATCTTTGGTGCCTGGAGAAGGAGCCAAGGGTACTGCTCCGCTGTGATGGAGGATTTCATCGTTAGAGCAGCTCTGGTGAGGTATAAGCAGGAAAAGAGACACAACCTTAAACTGAAGTGGTATTCAAATAGCATCTCCAATAGATGATGTAAAATACATAACCAAAAAGTGCTAGATGTAAAATACATCTGCCGCTCATCTTTGAACTTAACAGTCGAAACTGAATTTAATTGTTGAAACTCAATTTTAGAGTTGGAGGAGATGGCGGCCGGAGATTGCGGGGGAGAGGTCACCGACGAGGAGGTGGCCGGCATCGAGCTGCGCGGTCGGATCTGGGGCCGGCGATGTCGGGCGTGACTCTGGTGGGGTGGCGTCGGTGCACGACGGTGGGGCAGTCCGGCAGGCTGCGGGGCTGAGGCGGCGGAGGTCGGAGCGGCGGCGAGCGCGGGCAACGCGGGTAATCCACGCACGACGGCGCGGAGACGATGGGTCGGGAGGGCCCAACCTGGGCTCATGGGCCGCAGCGACGGTGGAGGCGGAGGGAGACATGTGGCGTGATGGGATTCGCCAGGGCGGGACGGCTGACATGTCCGGCGTCGCCCGGACGTGTCCGCGCCACGGAGGAGGGTGGAGCTAGGGTTTCTCCTGGATTTTGAGGAGGGGGAGGCATATTTATAGGTAGGGGCAAGGGGAGTCCAAATGAGGTGCGGTTTTCGCCCACACGATCGTGATCCAAGAACGGAGAGCATGGAGGGGGTTTACATGTGCTAGTGGGACGTTATGGAGGGGTGCTGGGCTGCAATGAGAGATGGGCTTTTGCCATTACCCGGTTAACCGTTGGGGCATTAAACGACCTCCAAATGGAATGAAATTTGACACGCGGCCTACCGGTGATGTGCCAAGGGCACTAGACAAATCTCGACCCATTCCGAAAATGTTTTTCTCACGCTCACGAGATGAGATCTGAGAGGTGCAACGGGTGCATGTGGGAGTATCGGATTCCTAAACAGACAACGACGAAAATGACCAGATGCATGAGACGAACACGAATGCAAATGAGATGCACATGATGACATGAGATGAAATGCATGACATGAACAAAATGCAAAACAAGGACAAAAACCCAACCATGAAGGATATATCATATCACATAGCGTTGTAGTTACAATTATGGAAGGTTACATCCGGGGCGTTACAACTCTCCACCACTACAAGAGGATCTCGACCCGAGATCTAGGACTGAAAGAACTCTGGATATTTAGAACGGAGGTGATTCTTGCATTCCCAGGTGGCTTCTCAGTCGAAATGATGGGACCGTCTAACTTTCAGGAATTTGATCAACTTGTTGCGAGTTTTGCGCTTGGTTTCTTCAAGAATGGCAACGGGATGCTCATGATAAGACAAGTCTTCTTGAAGATCAATCTCATCGAAGTTGATATTGCGCTCAGGCGTATTGAAGCACTTGCAAAGCTGTGACACGTGGAACACATCATGCACATTTACAAAGTTGGATGGGAGCTCAAGTTCATAGGCGAGGTCGCCTCTTTTGCCAATGATCTTGAAAGGACCCACGAATCTAGGGGCAAGCTTCCCTTTGACACCGAAGCATCGAGTGCCTTTCATTGGAGACATGTGGAGGTAAACATGGTCTCCGATCTTGAAAGCCAAGTCACGGTGCTTGCTATCATAGTAACTCTTCTGGCGCGATTGTGCGGCTTTGATATTTTCACGGATGACTTTATCTTGAAAGCCAAGTCACGGTGCTTGCTATCATAGTAACTCTTCTGGCGCGATTGTGCAGCTTTGATATTTTCACGGATGACTTTACACATATCTTCAGCTTCTATGATCAAGTCGTTGCCAAGAAGTTGGCGTTCACCAGTCTCTGACTAATTGAGAGGAGTAAGACACTTTCTGCCCTAAAAAATTTCAAATGGGGCCTTGCCCGAACTTTCTTGGAAGCTGTTGTCGTAGGAGAACTCATCATATGGGAGACAATCTTCCCACTTCATACAGAAAGATATGACACAAGCTCTGAGCATGTCTTCGAGGATTTGATTGACTCGCTCGACTTGGCCACTTGTTTGAGGATGGAAATCCGTGTTGAAGCAAATGTTGGTGCCTATGGCCTTCTGGAAGGAGTCCCAGAACTTAGAAGTGAAAATGCTTCCGCGGTCTGAAGAGATCAATTGTGGAATACCGTGCAAGGAGACAATTCTGGAGGTGTATATCTCTGCCAACTGAGCTGTCGTGATCGATTCTTTGATTGGAAGGAAATGAGCCACTTTTGTAAGCTTGTCAATGACAACAAAGTTAACATCATTCCTATGCTTGGACTTTGGAAATCTAGTGAAAAAGTCCATTTCGATATGATCAAACTTCCATTCTGGAATAGCAAGAGGTTGGAGGAGACCCGCTAGTCGTTGGTGTTCTTCTTTCACCCTTCGATAGACATCACATTCATTCACGAATTGAGCAATCTCTCGCTTAATTCGAGTCCACCAATATGACTTCTTTAGGTCATGGTACATCTTCGAACTACCTGGACGAATGGAAAGAAGAGAATTGTGTGCTTCGTTCATTATACCCTTCCCTATATCACCTTTATGAACGACAGTTCTGTCCTCGAAGAATAAGGTGTCCTTGTCATCAATGTGATAGCACTTGTATTTGAGTAAGCCCTTGGCAACACCATGTTTCACCCTCTTCACCATGGTATCAAGGAGTTGTGCCTCACGAATTTGGTCTTCCAGAGTTGGAGTGACATGAAGGTTGGCAAGAAAACCTCGAGGAACAACTTGGAGGTTGAGCTTGCGGAAAGCTTCACAAAGATCCGGTTGGAATGGCTTGAGAATTAAGCTATTGCAATAAGCCTTTCTGCTCAAAGCATCTGCAATCACATTGGCCTTGCCTAGAGTATATTCAATAATTGGATTGTACTCTTGAATCATTTTGACCCAATGAGTTTGCCTGAGGTTGAGGTTGGGTTGATTGAAGATATATTTGAGGCTCTTGTGATCGGTGAAAATTTCCACTTGCCTTCCCAACAAGAGATGTCTCCATGTTATTAATGCATGGACAATTGCCGCCAACTCAAGATTGTTAGTGGGGTAGTTCCTTTCGTTGGGCTTCAACTGAATAGAAGTATAGGCCACAACTTTCTTCTCTTGCATTAAACAGCACCGAGACCTTGCAATGAGGCATCATAGAAAGCTTCAAATGGCTTGGATTCATCAGGAGGAGTTAGGATAGGCGCTGAGACTAGCTTCTCTTTGAGAGTGTTGAAAGCAACGTCACACTCAGGAGTCCAGACATACTTGACATGCTTCCGGAGGAGGTTGGAAAGAGGCTTTTCAATCTTTGAGAAATTCTCAACGAATCTTCGGCAATAGCTTGCAAGACCAAGGAAACCGTGGAGCTGCTTGACATTCTGAGGAGGCTCCCAATTCACAATTGCAGAAACCTTCTCTGGATTAACAGCAATGCCCATGGCGGAGAAGATGTGGCCAAGGTAAAGAAGTTCATCAAGCCAAAACTCACATTTGGAAAACTTCGCACAGAATTGATACTCTATGAGTTTGTCGAGCACCAATGACAAATGTTTGTCATGATCCTTCTTATTCTTGGAGAACACCAAGATATCATTGAGATACACTAGGACGAATTCATTTGTGTAGGGGTTGAAGATGAAGTTCATCATACGAGAGAATATTTGAGGAGCATTGACAAGGCCGAAAGACATGACAATATATTCGTAAGAACCAAAGCTTCTTCGGAATGTTGTCTTGGGGATATCTTCTTCACGAATGTGAATCTGATGATAACCCATACAGAGGTCAAGCTTGGAAAACACCTTTGCACCTTTGAGTTGCTCGAATAGCTCATTGATATTGGGAAGTGGGTACTTGTTTTTGATTGTATTCTTGTTCAATGGACGGTAATCGATGCAAAGTCGGTCCGTGCCATCCTTCTTCTGGTTAAAAAGAACACCACAACCCCACGAAGATGAACTCGGTCTGATCAAACCCAGACACTCTTGTTCATCGAGCTCTTTCTTCAATTCCTTCAACTCCTTTGGTCCAAGCTTGTATGGACGCTTGCAAATGGGTTCAGTACCAGGCTCAAGATCGATAACGAACTCAACAAGCCGGTGAGGAGGCATACCCGAATGCTCTTCTGGAAAGACATCTTGGTACTCACAAACAACTGGAATCTGAGAAATTGCATCTAACTTGCCCTTCTCATTGAGAGAGAACAACCGAATGGTTTCATCACGAGCAGCATAGATGATCACATCCTTAGTAGAGTGTGTCAATTTAACTTCCCTGGCAGCACAATCAAGTTGAGCCTTGTGCTTAGAAAGCCAATCCACGCCGAGAATTAGATCAATATCAGATTCGCCAAGAACAATTGGAGAAGCCAAGAATTTATAGTTGCCCATCTTGATAGAGACATCCTGAACCACCGAGCTCGCGTTCATGAATAAACCCGGAGAAACAACTGATAACGGTCTAGGCAAATCTTGAAAAACCAACTCATGCTTTGATGCAAAAGGTCTTGAGATGAAACAATGCGACGCACCAGTATCTAATAAATTTTTTGTGGGAATATCATTAAGTTGAAGATTACCCATGATCACTTATGAAGAATCCTCTGCTTGAGCTGAATTCATCAATTTCACCCTTGCAGAATTGGGATTATGCTTGACCACTGCATTCCTTGAAGACCTCACAGGAGGAGGAGGCGGAAGGCGCCTTCGGTTGAAGCACTTGTTTACATAGTGACCTTTCCGCTAACACTTGTTGCAAGTAACTTCTGAGAGCGGACGATGATAGGTGTCAATGGGAACGACACATATGGTATCACTGGGATCCCTTCTACGGTCCGCGTCGCGGGGTCGTGAGAAGAGCAGGTTTAGGAGCAAGCACACAGATCATTTACCTAGGTTCAGGCCGCGAGGATGCGTAAAACCCTAGTCCTGCTTTGGTGGATGTATTGAGTGTTCTTGAGCTTTTTGAACTAGCTACGGTGGCTGTGCCATTCCAAAAAGGCCGAATCCCTCTCCGGTTCACCTCGGGCCTCCTTTTATATGAAAAAGGGGTTGCCACAGCGGCACACAGGAGGACGAAAGGCCTACAGTGGGCAAGCTTATTGCACGGCATTATGGGACAAAGTCAATTAAACATGCTACGTAGGTGTCCATTAGCTTTATCGGTGATGGGAACGAGGCCCGTCCTGTCCGTCGCCGCTCCGCCTTGCTTCGACACACGCCCAGGCTAGCGATGCATGCAGCGCCATGTAGGCAGGCAAGCAGTTGAGGTGGTGTGGTAGTAGGGCCTTCATGAAGATCTGCATGCCGCCATGTAGGTGCTTGGCCTAGAAGCTGCATGGTGCCAGCAGAGTCTTGGCTGGTGCGGGCCTAGAAGTGGCCCTACTGGCATCCTCGGCAAGGGCCTTGCCGGGGGCCCAGCAAGGGTCTTGTCGTGGTGTCGTAGTCGTCCCCGACAAGACGGTTGCCGGGGGTCTTGTGGATTTCCTCGGTTAGGATCCCGCCGAGGGTCGCCGTCTTCTGGTCCTCATCTGAACTCATATGTTTATGATCTTGACGAAGATTTGCATGTCACCACAGAGGCGTCTCCCGAGCCTTGGCTCCAATGTAGTTGATTGGGTTGGAGCCTGTGGGCTCAAGGGTGGCTCGCTCTGCTGGTGTTGGGCAAGTTCCCCCGGCAAGGCCCTTGCCGGGGCTGTAGAGGCTGCCTCGGCAAGGATCTTGCCGAGGGAGTCCACCTCGCCCTCTTACCCTCCTGTGCTTCTGGTCTTGGCATCGCCTTGGTTGTCTTGTGCTTCGGCTTCTCTCCGGCTTCCCTCCTCTGCCCTGCTAAGTGTGGCCGCGGTGCGTGGCTTTGACTGCCCGTGCACAAGTAAAGGAGAGCCCCTACTTTTGTACACCGACAGGAGCCTCCGGGCCTGGGCCACACATAAGCGCGACATGTTGTTGGGCCAAGCCAAAAACAGTGTGCGGGCAGTCGGGGCGGGATTTTACCATAGTAAATTTTCGTCCGTTGCGCTTCACCATGACCCGTGTTGAACGCGTGACGTGGAGGGTTGTGCGTGACATGGGGGTCATGCGTGGGGCGGTTCCCGCACGCATGCGTCACATCGTGGTTAATGGGAGAGGAGGCGGCCCGCGCCTTCCCCATAAAAAGAGGAATAACCGCGGGCGGGCTGCTCACATTACCCCCTGCGCCTTTTCCAATCTCAGAACCGTCGTCCCTTTCTCCTTCCTTCTCAAGCTTCTGCCCCTTCTTGCTGCTACTGCGTCTTCGCTGTCCTCCGCCCCTTGCCTCTCGCAGCCGCCATGGCCCCCAAAACCAACAAGGGCAAAGGGATCGCGAAGGACGCCGGAGCAACGGAGCCACCAGAGAGTGAGCTGGCGGCGCGGCGGACGTAGCTCGTCTACTTCCCCTTGACGGTCGATGTGTTCAAGCTCCAGGACAGCTTCAGGCACCTGTGGGGGTGCAAGACGGGGGGAGGCGACGGGGCATCCAGCCACGTGCGTCGTCCCCGCCAACTGCGCCGAGGCCGCCCCGAATCGGTACCCATTTTTCGTCGACTACTTCTCTTGCAGCCTCTTCCCCCTTTCTCCGATTTCTTCAATGATGTCATGCACGCATTTGGCTTCCACCTCCTGGACTTTACTCCAAATGTTGTGTCATGCATGGCTCTTTTTGCCCACCTCTGTGAGGGCTTCGCCGGAGTCGTCCCCAACACGACACTCTTCCGCCATTACTTCTACCCTCGCATCCAGGGGGAGGCGCCATCTCTGGTTGCGTCGCTTGGATCCCAAGGTCCAAAGGGGCGTACCCAGAGGGCGCCCAAAAGGAGAGGTGGGAATAATGGTGGGGCCGGTGGTGCTGGATCGAGGAGAACGGCCCACAGGAGTTCCGCCGGGTTCGCTAGGTGCCGCCGGTTCACAGGCCCGACTGGGGCGGCGTCGACACCCACGACGACAAGCTCAAGATCACCATCCCCCAGATTCTTTGCCTCACCGAGGCCGGGCTCACCCTTGAGATGATAGGGGCGGATTTCACCCGCCACCGAATCGCTCCACTTCATAACAAGGGGAGGCCGGCCTGGAATTTCATGAATGCGGCCGATATCATGAGGCTTCGCCCCGGCCTCAACCACAACTTCACGGTGCTGGCGCACGCTCACTTCTGCCAGCGGCTCTTCCAGCTCGACGTGGGCCGCGACGGCAAGGCCGAGAGGTCCGCCAAGGCCGCAAAGGCCGGCAAGGTCGCCAAGGGGCCCTTGTTTGAGTTGCCGGCATGGGTGGTCCCGCTGAGCAATAACTCGCGCCGGAACGACATCATTGACATGATGCCGGACTGCAACGCACATGGCCCTGTCTCCAATTGGGCCGAGCTACCGGAGGAGCAGGTGCAGGAGTTCTTCGATAGTCCAAAGATGTCGGTGGGAACGACACCTATGGGATCACTGGGATCCCTTCTACAGCCAGCGGGCGCGGGGTCATGAGAAGAGCAGGTTTAGGAGCAAGCACATGGATCGTTTACCCAGGTTCGCCCTGCGAGGATGCGTAAACCCCTAGTCCTACTTTGGTGGATGTATTGAGTGTTATTGAGCTTTTTGAACTAGCTACGGTGGCTGTGTCGTGCCAAAAAGGCCGAATCCCTCTCCTGGTCTCCTCGGGCCTCCTTTTATAGGAAAAAGGGGTTGCCACAGTAGCACACAGGAGGTGGAAAGGCCTACAGTGCGTGAGCTTATCGCACGGCATTACAGGACAAAGTGCATTAAATGCGCTACATAGGTGTCTATTAGCTTTATCGGGGACGAGAACGAGGCCTCGCTTTGACACGCGCCCAGGCTAGCGATGCATGCAGCACCATGTAGGCAGGCAAGCAGCTGAGGTGGCGCGGTGGTAGGGCCTTCATGAAGATCTGCATGCCGCCACGCAGGTGCTTGCTGATTTGGCCTGGAAGCTGCATGTTGCCACGGAGGTGCCTGCCCAGCTGGTTCGGCTGGCAGCTGCATGCGAATGGCGGTGGAGTCTTGGCTGGTGCGGGCCTGGTAGTGGCCCTGCTGGCGTCCTCGGCAAGGGCCTTTCCGGGGCCCCGACAAGGGTCTTGCCGTCGTGTCGTAATTGTCCCCGGCAAGACGCTTGCCGGGGGTCTTGTGGATTTCCTCGGCTAGGATCCTACCGAGGGTCGCCATCTTCTGGTCCTCATCTGAACTCATATGTTTATGATCTTTACAAAGATTTTCATGTCACCATAGAGGCGCCTCCCGAGCCTTGGATCCAATGTAGTTGATTGGGTTGGAGCCTGTGTGCTCAAGGGTGGCTCGCTGTGCTAGTGTTGGGCTAGTTGCCCCAGCAAGGCCCTTGCCGGGGTTGCGGAGGCTGCCTCGGCAAGGATTTTTCCGAGGGATTCCACCTCGCCCTCTTGCCCTCCTGTGCTTCTGGTCTTGGTGTCGCCTTGGTTGTATTGTGCTTCGGCTTCTCACTGGCTTCCCTCCTTTGCCCTGCTAAGTGTGGCTGCGGCGCGTGGCTCTAACTACCCGTGCACAAGTAACGGGGTCAAAAGAAGAGCCCTTACTTTTGTACACCGACATTAGGAAGGAGGAGCACTTGTCCTTGGAGCTTCAGTCTGAGACTTGTTCTGATAGCCTAGGTTGGGTGGGTGGGAAGATCCATTGCCACCTTTGTTCTTCTGCTGGTAGGGCTAACGAAACGGAGGGGGCAGAGGAAGCCAGAACTTCTGTTTCTTAGCTTCCACTTGTGAGGAAGAAGAAGACTGGACTGCATCCCTGATTCTCTTCTTTGAAGCCTCACACTTGATCTGGGCACCTTCTTGCTTGAGGGCCATGTTATAGAACTGATCGAACTGAGTAGCCTCAACAAGAACGAGTGTTAACTGCGGATCCTCTTTGAGGCCACCCCTGAAGTGGTAGATCATGCTCTTCATTAGGAACGTCCTGCCTTGCGAAGCGAGCAAGTTTCTGAAACTGGATGTTGTATTGATACACGGACATGCTTCCTTGCTTGAGATTGCGGAGTCCCTCATGCTTGCTCTCTACAACACTAGTAGGAATGTGGTGAGCTTTAATGTCCCGGCAGAAATCATCCCAGGTAATCACTCGAGCTCCTCTGGAATCTTTGTATTGTTGATACCAATCGGCTGCTTGGTCCTTGAGCTGAAAAGAAGCAAACTTGATGTAGTCCTCAGGCCTGACATTACTACATTCAAAATGCTTGCTGATGTCCATGAGCCAATCATCAGCGTCCATGGCCTCAGCGCAGTTGCTGAAAGACTTCCTCTGATTTGCAAGGAACTGGTTGAGGGTAGCAAACTGAGGCAGATTGTTGAATTGCCCTTGACCATGATTCCCTTGGTTTCCTTGACCTTGGTTTCGCTCTTGCAAGAGTTGCGAAAGCATCTGGGTGTTGGCATTGGTGGCTGCCATGACAGCTTGCCAGGCCTCCGGAGGCGGAGGAGGTGGCGAAGGTGGAGGGTCCGTCTGATCCCCATCGTTATGTTGCGGATTCAGACGCGTTGGAGGAGCCATCCTAAAGAGGGTGACATCCGTGAGAACCATGATAGACCGATAGACAAGCTGAATCAACGGATAGAAATTGCAACATATAGTCTTCACAATAAATATTCGAACTAGGATTGAACGAATGAATTCCAAAGTTAACATTACACGACCATTAAGGTGAGAAGCCACTTAGATAAAGGTTGATGAATGAAACAACAAGGTATGGATGGAACAAATAATTGGTAAGGATCACCCAATCACATACCAATTATTTGTCGGAAGAAACACTAAGAGCTACTTGAATTCCCACCTATTAACTCCCAAAACTTTCTGGTTATGCAATCTGGTCTTGGGGATACAGGGAGGCACAATATATATCACACAACTAACAAGCCCTATGCTCCAACTGTATCCATCCGACAACACATAACCAAGAAAACTCCGGAAATCATGTACCTCAACCTTTGAAAAGCATCCATTATACGAGCTTTGGAAATACTCCCGAACTCCCTCCCAAGTACTGGGTGGCATCGAGGTTATCTCACTACTAACTGCATTAAAGATATTTTCGATGTCGACAAACTCAGGTATTCTAGAACTACAATGATCATATTGTGACGACAACACCTTAGAGCTCAACTCCCCGGGACACTGCCACAACCCCTAAATGTCAGGAGGCACCAAGAACAATGTTCTCGTCGCAATAATATCGGAACGATCCCAAGATACCCGCGTGATCCTAATTTTTTTCATGAAATTGAGGAGAGGAAATTCAAAACATCTACATCAGGAGGCCTCACCAGAGCGACGAAGGGGACTGAGGAGTAAAAATAATCTTACTCTCCGATATATATAATCCTAAGACTCAAAACATTTTTGTTCTAGAGTCAACAACGTCAGCGGTTCGATCAAGCAGCGGCTTCAAATTTTTGTTCATGTTCTATTATTTCCATGTTCAGAAGGGGGACCTGATACCAACTTGTAACGCCTCGGACACACCCGCCGGTGGTCGTTACTCCTGGCGGGATCTAGATTGGCCCCATAGATCAATACTAGTCTTTCCTACGCAATTTGTCCTCACTCATGCGCACCAGGGAGAAACTTCCCGATCGGTCACCGATCCTGAAATTGCTCCAAGTTGAGCACGCTTAACTTTGGAGTTCTGTCCAAATGGGCTTCCATAAAAGAAGGAATTCCTTATTGATATGAGTAGTCTATCATACCTATTAAGACAGACTATCACATACACCCCACTCAGAGGAACCGACGTCCTTGTCGGGCCACATGAACGTTCCCTCTTGGCACATACGTCTGTGCATCCAGTCCGGTACATGTGCCATGTCGTGTGCCATGACGGGTCACAAACATCATGAACAATATGACTGCGCACCTATCTGCAAACATCCATGTAACTGCGAGGGTCGGCTCTGATACGAACTTGTAACGCCCAATATGCGGCTATATCTCCCATGTGTCGAGGCACGACTTAGAGGCATAACCGCATTTTGGTTTTGTCGCAAGAAGGGTCATCTTCACACAATCCCATGTAATGAACAAGAAAGGGATAAATAGTTGGCTTACAATCGCCATGTCACACAATGATCAAATAATTCATACATCAATCAGAGTACACACATAGTCCGACTACAGAAAAGTCCAAATGAAAAGAAGATAACCCCAAATGCAAAATCCCCGATCATCCCGACTAGGCACCACTACTGATCATCAGGAAAAGACACGTAGTAACGGCCAAACTCCTCATCGAACTCCCACATGAGTTCAGTAGCATCACCTGCACTGGTATCATCGGCACCTGCAACTATTTTGGTAGTATCTGTGAGTCACAAGGACTCAACAAGCTCAAAACCCGTGAGATCAACACTATTTAAGCTTATGGGTAGGAAGTGTTTATGGGGTGGATTTGCAGCAAGCGCTAAGCAAATATGGTGGCTAACATACGAGTACAAGAGTAAGAAGAGAAACTACGCAAATGGTCGTGAACTAGAAGCGATCAAGAAGTGGTCCTGAACTACTTACGTTCATACATAACCCAACCGTGTTCACTTCTCGGACTCCGTCGAAAAGAGACCATCACGGCTACACACGCGGTTGATGCATTTTAATTAAGTCAAGTGTCAAGTTTTCTACAACTGGATATTAACAAATTCCCACCTACCACATTACCGCGGGCACGACTCTCGAAAGTTTATAACCTGCAGGGGTGTCCCGTCTTAGCCCATCACAAGCTCTCACGATCAACGAAGGATATTCCTTCACCCGGAAAGACCCGATCACTCTCGGAATCCCGGTTACAAGACATTTCGACAATGGTAAAACAAGACCAGCAAGACTGCCCGATGTGCCGACAAATCCCGATAGGAGTCACATGTATCTCGTTCTCGGGGCACACCGAATGGGCCAGGATGTCGGGTTAGCTGAGGCCCTGGTTGCCCAGGGGGCGCCTGTCGGTGTCAAAACCTGCGGATCTGGGGTAGAGGGTCTCAAACTGTGCGTCTGAGGTTGATGGTAATAGGAGACAAGGGACACGAAGGTTTACCCTGGTTCAGGACCTCTTGATGGAGGTAATACCGTACGTCCTGCTTGATTAATATTGATGAGTATGGGGGTTACAAGAGTTGATCTACCACGTGATCATAATGGCTAAAACCCTAGAAGTCTAGCCTATATGATTATGATTGCCTCCACGGACTAAACCCTCCGGTTTATATAGACACCAAAGGGGACTAGGGTTGTACAAAGTCGATTACAGAGAAAGGAATCTTCATATCCGAACACCAAGCTTGCCATCCATGCCAATGAGAGTCCCATCCGGACACGGGTGAGAGAATCTTCGGTCTTGTATCTTCATAGCCCATTAGTCCGGCCCATGTCCAACAGGCCGGAAGCCCGAGGACCCCTTAGTCCAGGACTCCCTCAGTAGCCCCTGAACCAGGCTTCAATGACGAGGTGTCCGGCGCGCAGATTGTCTTCGGCATTGCAAGGAGGGTTCCTCCTCCGAATACTCCAAAACAGCCTTCAAACACAAAGAACGTGTCCGACTCTGCAAAACAAGCACCACACACAACCACATAGAGTATAATATTTCACGAGTCCAATCTACTGACAACTTTTTGTAGCATGACACCACATCACCACCCGGTCATTATTTCAAATCGTTTTTCGGCCAGCCGCTTCATATTTGGATATCCAGTTTTACTAGCACGTCTTGTCAAAGTAGAGATCGTGTCCCCTTATTGTGGGATTCTCATCAATACGGGCGTAGGTAATCCAATTGTGCCGTCTCCGCGGCCCTTGGGAAACAGGTGAGTTTTAAGGCGAGTGGGGAGGCGCTTGATATTCACTGTCTTTATAAAGGGATAAGGACCCACCTCTTTCACCCAATCCTTCTCTCTCTCTCTCTCTCTGCCCACCCATTCTCGAGTGCTAGCGCCCAAGTCATCATCTCTTCTGCCTCAAGAAAGCACTCCGGTCATGTCCAGATCCAGAGCGCAGGGCAAGTGGATGGTCTTCTCCGTCAAGGAGAAGGACATCACCCAGCTCTGGGAGGCTGGATATTTGGCCAAGGAGGCCGCCCACCGGCATCCAGCCGAGGGACAGATCGTCCCTACCCCGGAGCCCCATGAGAGGGTAGTGTTCATCCCTCACTTCATCTGCGGGCTAGGATTTCCACTCCACCCATTCGTCCATGGACTTATGTTCTACTATGGGGTGGATTTCGACGATCTGCCCCACCAACTCCTTCCTCAACATCTCGGCATTTATTGTCATGTGTGAGGCCATCCTCCGCATCTCACCCCACTTCGGATTGTGGCTGAAGATCTTCAATGTGAAGCCAAAGGCAGTGGACGGCCAACAAGTAGAGCGCGGAGGCGCCATGGTGAGCAAGATGCCCAACATCGTATGGCCCAAAGGTACTTTCGTGGATACTGTCAAAGGGTGGCAGAAGAAGTGGTTCTATGTCATAGAGCCCCGCGACACCACCTGGCCCGAGGCTCCCGAGTTCATGTCCGAGGCCCCCATACGGCTCACCTCTTGGCTAGAGAAGGTCCCAGACTGGGCCTCGTCAGACGAGCTAACAGCGCTAGAGATGCGCCTAAAGAGCATGGTAGACAAGAACATCAAGCTTGTCAATGTGATCTAGGTGATGCTCTTTTGCCGGATCCTTCCATGCCAAAGCCGGACCTGCCCTTGAAAGTGTGTTATATCGACTAGAGGGGGGGTGAATAGGCGATTTTTATGAATTCTTCACTAAGGAATTTGCAGGTGAGGAAATTTCTTAGTGAAGAACTACTAGCAGTGGAATAAGCTGTTGGGACCCTGATTCCAAGTCAAATCAATCTAGCTGGTAACACCTCATATCACTTTGCGGCCTCACGCACGGTATCCCCACGGGTGTCGCCTTACCCTGGCCCGGGGACCGTTTGCGCCTTTTGGCTCATGTATATGATTGTGTCGCTAGCATCCATATGACAGAGAACCCGGGCCGACATGGCTAGTCGTGAACCCAAAGCGGCACTAACCTATGGGGACAGGCATACATGATTCACATCGAGCATGTCGGTCAGCAGCGTGTGAATCCGGGCTGTAGCACTGGGCCAACAGGACTCCGGGGAACCCAGGCTATAGCAGGCTAGGCAGGACTCCGGATGTCACCGCGTGACATTTCCCCGAAGGGACAGACACAGGAACGAAGTGAAACACATGCCGGCCAGTCAAGTGTCCTGAGCAGCAGTGCTGGGCTAGCAGGACTCCGGTGAACCGGGCTGTAGCGGACTACTATGGCTCAAGGAAGCACCAGACTACATTTCCCCATAAGAGAGGCTGCCAAGGATAAACAACTAGATTGTCGGATCCCACACATAGCAATACACGTCACACGTACGCATAACATGCAAGTATGTGCTGTACAACATGGCATCACAACATAACACAAACTCATATAGATAAAGGCCCAGAAGAGCCACATAGCATTAAATACAAATAGGGGTCATAGGACCCATCATTCAGAGCATACAAGCAATGGAAGCATTACATGTCTGATTACAGACAACTACAAAAGAAAAAGGCCGAGAAGCCTGACTATCTACAAGTCCCTCCCAAGGGTACAAGATCGTAGCTGAGGTAACAAGCTACTCGTCGAAGTCCAAGTGGTACAACTAGTGAGACAAATGTCTCACCTACAAAACATAAATAAAGAAAACGTGAGTACAAAGGTACTCAGCAAGACTTACATCAGATCCTATCATACGTGCATTTGTATCAAGAAGGTAATGTGGGGTTTAGTTGCAGCAAGCCAGCTTTGACTCAGTGGCTATCCTGTTCTACGACAACGAGAAACTTCTTTGAGATGAGGCAGCGCACACGAGTCCACTAATCACCACATCAATACACTACTTTGGATTCATCCACGTCTCTCCTACGAGAAGGCCATCCATAGCACTCACACTTGTCTTGAGCATTTTAGAGTATCCACTTTAAGTTGTCTATGTACCATGTAAGCATCCAAGAAGTCCATAACCGAGGACACGGCTATTCGAATAGATCATGATAACCCTGCAGGGGTGTACTTCTTCACACACGCTCTCACCACTTATCACCATATACACGTCATGTATCTCGGCAACCTTCAAGCAGAAGCCTGGCGAGGGTGTCGGCCACGACCTGACTAACCACACAAGACTCTAGTCCAGGTTTATCTCCTATTCGGGTTCCTTCCGCAAGGAGATCCGGCCGGGGTTTCGCTCACGGCCCCAAACGATGTGTACAGGGTTCCCGAGCCCACCATCCGGGTGCCACTCGGTACACCGGGCCACGTGTGCCTAGTCTGTCCCAAGTCCACCCTGCCGGGTGCCACTCGGTAGAAAAATAGCACTACCTACAAACACCAGAAACTATTTGCAACTCCTGGACAGTGATCAAGGTGGTTAATAAGTCGAGAAAGCTTGGATCGCCCGGAGCCCAATGTGTGGTAGTAGCTAGTCATTGGACAACTTACACAGAACTCAGTTCTTAAGGACGGTCCCAATGAGACAACCCACCATGTACTCCTACATGGCCTCTCACCGCTACCTTTACAAAATCGTGTTCACACACTTAACTCTCAGCACTGGATCATATCGTAACACTCCAATTCATTCCCGATGAATCAGACCTGACATACTCTAAAGAATAGCAGGCAAAGAATGGTAGGAACACAACATGGCTCAATCAACTCCTACACATGCTAGTGGGTTTTAACTATTTATTGTGGCAATGATAGGTCATGCAGAGGAATGGGTTCAACTACCGCAGCATAAAGTAGCAGTTGAATCGTTGTTGTCCTAATGCAATAAATGAGAGCAGGAGCGAGAGAGTAGGATTGTATCGGAATGAACAAGGGGGGTTGCTTGCCTCGTAGATCAACAGGGGGGCACTGCTCCACTGACAAGTACTCTGGATCGGCCTCTGGAGCAGGACCTATCGAGAAGGAACGGTGTCGAAAATCAAACACAAGCGTATGCAACAATATGATGCATGAACATGGCATGAGTATGTGATGTTGTTTGAGTTAATGCATCTGGCATTTATTTAGTTGTAAAGCCCTCGATGCGGCTATATCTCCCACGTGTCGAAGCACAACTTAGAGGCATAACCGCATTGAAAGCAATGTCGCAAGTGAGGTAATCTTCACAAACAACCCATGTAATACAATAGGGGAAAAGATACATAGTTGGCTTACAATCGCCACTTCACACAATTACATGAATAAAGCATTACATCAACCAGATACAATCAAGGTCCGACTACGGAACCGAAATAAAAGAAGAACCCCAAATGCTACAAGGTCCCCGATCGACCCCAACTGGGCTCCACTACTGATCAACTAGAACGGAACAACACAAAGGACAAGATCTTCATCGAGCTCCTCCTTGAGCTTGGTTGCGTCATCTGCACGGACTCATCGGCACCTGCAATATGGTTTTGGAAGTATCTGTGAGTCACGGGGACTCAGCAATCTCACACCCTCGCGATCAAGACTATTTAAGCTTATGGGTGAGGTAAAAGGTATGAGGTGGAGCTGCAGCAATCGACTAGCATATATGGTGGCTAACATACGCAAATGAGAGCGAGAAGAGAAGGCAAAGCACGATCGAGAAACTATGATCAAGAAGTGATCCTAGAACAACCATCGTCAAGCATAACTCCAACACCGTGTTCACTTCCCGGACTCCGCCGGAAAGAGACCATCACGGTTACACACGCGGTTGATGTATTTTTATTAAGGTCAACTTCAGGTTTTCTACAACTGGACATTAACAAATTTCCATCTGCCCATAACCGCAGGCACGGCTTTCGAAAGTTCAAATCCCTACAGGGGTGTCCCAACTTAGCCCATCACAAGCTCTAACGGTCAATGAAGGATAAACCTTCTCCCGAGACAATCCGATCAGACTCGGCATCCCGGTTCTACAAGACAACTTCGACAAAGATAAAACAAGTCCAGCAACACCGCCCGAATGTGCCGACAAATCCCGATAGGAGCTGCACATATCTCGTTCTCAGGGCACACTCAGATGAGCTCTCCATACAACTAAAACCAAACCTCAAGTTTCCCTGAGGGGGCGCTACACAGGACTCTAGTTTGGACCAACACTCAGAGGAGCACTGGCCCGGGGGGGGTTAAAATAAAGATGAGCCATGAGTCCGCGAAACCCAAGGGAAAAAGAGGCTAGGTGGCGAATGGTAAAACCAATGTTGGGCATTGCTGGAGGAGTTTTATCCAAGGGGAACTGTCAAGGGGTTCCCATAATAGCCCAACCGCGTAAGGAACGCAAAATTCGGGAACATAACACCGATATGACGGAAACTAGGGCGGCAAGAGTGGAACAAAACACCAGGCATAAGGCCGAGCCTTCCACCCTTTACCAAGTATATAGATGCATTAATTAAATAAGAGATATTGTGATATCCCAACAAAATATCCATGTTCCAACAAGGAACAAACTCCAATCTTCACCTGCAACTAACAATGCTATAAGAAGGGCTGAGCAAAGCGGTAACATAGCCAAACAACGGTTTGCTAGGACAAGGTGGGTTAGAGGCTTGGTTCAACAATATGGGAGGCATGATAAGCAAGTGGTAGGTATCGTAGCATAGGCATAGCAAAAGAGCGAGCAACTAGAAAGCAAAGATAGAAGTGATTTCGAGGGTATGGTCATCTTGCCTGAGATCCCGCAAGGAAGAAGAGTGAGTCCATGAAGAAGACAAACGGACATAGTCGAACGGATCCTCACAACGCAACATGAACGGAACCAACCCGAAGAAGCAACACTGGAAAGAAGCACACAACATAGTAAACAACCACCACATAATCATGGCATGATGCACAATCAAGTATGATGCATGTCCCGTTTAAAGAGGCATGGCATGGCAAAATACACAAGCAATCCTACAAATTAAGTGGAGCTCAATATGCAACGGGATGCATATTGACGGAACACCACATTCGAGTTACTTAGTTCGATCTCATTTATGTACCGAACAAGATTAAATGTTGTTAGCATGGCAAGAGGGTGAAGCAAAGTAAAACTACCTATCTAGTCAAGTTTAAATGAGGCCGGAAGCAACGAACAACAAATCCGGAAACTCATCATGAGCATATTTTGGTTATGGTACTGTTCTGCCCTAAACACAATTTTAGAGTTGTTAAACATGCAAAGTGATGCCACCATCTTAAACTAGGCATTTTTCCACCACATTTACATATAAAGATTATTAAATTTGGAGCTACGGTTATTTAGTTATGGAATAAAACATTTTAATAAGTTATTTAAGCAAATTTAAACAAACATCATATTAAACATTTTGAGCAAGGATGGAAATGACATATTGTGAAACTAGATGCAATTTTAAGCATATATCATATATAAAGTTTTTCCATATGATGCACAGTTTGAGATATATGATATGCATGAAGTTTGAGGGTTTTTCTGTAAACTGTAGTTCTCTGGATAATAGAAAAATTCATAGATCTGGAAAAAAAAACTACACTGGGCCGAATCTGCTGGCTGGCCCAACAGTGCACAGGGGAGGCTGGGCGCGTCCTCACCTCGCTGGGCCGGATCTGGCCAGCGGCTGGGCCTCAGCACGCGGTTCAGTGGAGGTGGGCTTGCGGGCAGGCCTTAGCGCATCCCTGGGCTAGCAGGCCTGATCGCAGCTGGGCCGGTTGACGCCAGAACCCCAGATCGAGGGCGCGATGCGTTTCGTGAAGCAGTGGATCGAGCGGGCTGGAGGTCAACGCGCGGGCGAGGGGACTTGTCGTTGGTCGTCGTCGTTTCCACACGCAGAAGCAGAGGCCGGCGACGAGGACTTGGGGAGGACCGACCGCGGAGACAAGCTGGAGGGCGCGGCCTGTGGGGTCCAGCTGGAGGCTCTCGACGCCGATGAGGATCTCGAGGAGGAGAGGAGCAGTCGAGATGGCGACGAGGATGGGTTGCAGGCGGCTCTGACCCTGGGCGGCGGCCATGGATGGTGATGCGGGTCCTGTCGACGAACAGAGAGAGAGAGCTGAGAAAATAAGGGAGTGGGAGACAAACAGAGAAGGAGGGAAGGACGGGACACGAGACGAGGGCCTGTTGGTCCGGCGCTCTGCTTGGAGAGGTGGCCGGCGCCGTCGGAGGCTAGCGAGGCAGGGGAGCAACGGCCTGGTGGCGAACCTGAAGCGGAGGCGGTGCCCCCATGGCGTCCTGCGTAAACAAAGACAACAAGACAGTTTTGAGACCGGAGGGAGAGGGAGAACCAGAGGGATAGAGAAGGAAGCAGGGCATGGCCTGGCCATGGTCGATGCGGCTCCGGGCGTGCTCAGGTGCTCCTCCCGAGTGGGAGCCCCGTGGTGATGAGACGCAGGGGAGGACGAGGCAGTGTTGCAGGAAAAGGAGGGGCGTTGCGCTGCGCTGGTTGGCTCACTGGGGAAAACGAGGGAGAGTGGGTGGATCTGAATCCCGAGGGAAGTCGTGGCGGCGGCCGAGAGGGATCGATGGGACAAGGGTCCTAAATTTTAGGGTTTTGTCTGGTTATATAGGTAGGGTATTAGATGTTAGACTATTTGGTCCCTCTGATAAAAATCGGACGGTCTGAGATGAGTAGGTTAGGTAGCCTAATAAACAAAACGGAGATGTTTTGTAGACGTTTGGGGATGATCCGGATCCAACGGTGACGACTGTCCGGGTCGGGTCCGGGACAAATTTCGGACACGCACGAGGAGGGCCGCGGGCTGGCGAGAGAGGTTAGGTTGGGTCTGGCGGATTATGAAGAGCGGGTTTGTCTAAGAGAAGAGGGGAGAGATGCAGCCCGGCACAGTTTCCGGAGACCGAAAACGTCCAACGTTAGACCGGCTATACTGCCGCTATAGTTATCCGTTGGGGCATCAAACGATCTTCGAATGCGATGAAACTTGACAGGCGGTCTATCTACACTACAATAAGACCACACGTCAACTCTCATCCCATTCCGAGAACATTTTCCAGCCACTTATAAAATACTATTTCGGACATGCCGCGGGCGCGTGCAAGTGTGTCTCGGCTCAGAACGGACAACGGAAGGAACTGGGAGAACCCGGGCGAATGCAAGTTTCGAAAACATGATGATGCAATGCACATGATGACATGACAAGATGCAACACGCAAGCGAATGACAAGGCAACAATAGCGAATAACTGGAGGACACCTGGCACATCGGTCTTGGGGCGTTACATCACTCCACCACTACGAGAGGATCTCGTCCCAAGATCTAGAATGGCACCGGAGGAAACAACAAAAAAGAAAGAGAAGAGGAGAGGTAAAGCTAAGTTTCTTCTTTGACAAACGAGTGAAACCACGAACCTTGAGAGGTTGACCAAATTGAAATAAAGAAAGCAGCGAGAAAGAGCGAAGTTGAAAGCACTCCGGTAGGGAAGAGGAACAAGGAATTACAAATTCGGACAGCACTTCGGTTGAAAAGAGATGAAAGACTTGATAAAATGAAAGAGCTTGAGCAAAGGGGCAGGACACTCCGGTTAACAGGTTAAACATGACAAGGACAAGAAGAAGGTTTGAAGAGAGCAGCAACACAATGCCTCCGGGAGAGAGAAATAGAAGATAGATGATTAAAATAAAAGAATGGAGAAGAAAATGCCAACTTCCGCCACAAAAGAGTTTGAAAAGGCATCTTTAGGAGAAGGGTCGAACGGAGTTATTGGAAAGTCAACAACGAAAGAAAAAGCTTGATATGGTCTTATGGAGTACATCTCAAATTATGACGTGACAACCTGCCACTCACAGGAAAAGAATTGGATAGATATGAACAAATTGGCGTGAAAGCATGTCACACCAGAAAGGATAAATAAAGAAATTGGGTCATTTATAAGCACCATAGATAGGAACAATCTTAGGGAAGGCTTTAGGTGAAATATAACCCAAGGTAACTCTAATGACGAGATTGATGGATTTAAAATACCTCATTCTTAATAAGATGTGAATCATGAAACATGAACTCAAATTATCAAGAATGACATAAAACCACCTGAAATGATACAGTAGAAAGAATTGCACTTTGGAATGCAAGATGAAGAATGCTTGAGCTCCTCTGAAAAGAATGTCGATGAACACTTTGAGAAGGAATTAATTCCTTTATGAACCATCATGTAGAACCTTCATGAAGAACTCCGTTAAACAAAAGGATGATCAAACGGAAGGAAAAGAAGTTGAAAACACAAGGTGAATCCTTGTACCGATTTAGATGAATCTCTGTGTAGAAATAGTTGTAAAATGTTGGAACTCCGGGAAAAAGAGAAGATGAAACAATTGAAACCGAGAATTTGACGAGCCTCCGGAATAGGGAATTGAGTTCACTCGATGAAACAAGAATAACAATTACATTATGCTTATCCTTCACCAATTAAATTGATGACAAACAACGAATTTGCCATAGTACTTATTCTCGTGGAAAGGTGTTCCATGAACCACCAGTAGAATTGAAACAATGAATGAATTGATATGATAAACAAGGAAGAAAAATCTTGAACGAACCACTGTAAGAATTTGCAAAATGGAATTGGAAAAAGTCACAAATCACCGGGAAGAGTTAACGAATGAACGAAGATGCTTGAGGGAATTTAGATCCCTTAGAACGAAGAGATCATGAGCTAAATAGAGAATGTTTGAATGATACACCGGTAAGATTGGAGAATGATAACTGAAAACTGGAATGAATAAATCTTAGATGATGGGTTCCGGATAAACAAACTGAGCAGACTCTTGAATTGCTCCGGATAGGTGAAAAGAATTTTCACAATCAAAACAATTAAGAGAGGATGGCACGAAGCTAGAGCCATAAATCTTGAAGAGAAAGGGGCAAGATTTAGAGGAAAATCATCTTCGGTCTTCAAATGTTGGGAATGACGATGAGAACACCACCAAGAATTGCTGAGGCACTCCGGAATGAAGAATGGAAAAGGTTGAGCCAACGATGAAAAGAATTTGAAAGATCTTGGAGAAATACATATGACTGATGATAATTCATTGTTAGGTCAAACTTAAAAAGATTTGATAATCGCTCCGGGAAAATAAGAAGAGTCAGGTAAGATCCTGGAAAAAGACCTGTGGGTTAGGGCCCACTGAGAAGAAACAACTTAGAAGGATTACTTGAAAGGGAGAATACACCGGTTAGAAAAAAAATGGCTTGAAAGAGATAACAATCTCGGAATAGGTTTGAACGGATCTTGAAGGAAAAGACGAGGCTTCCGAGATATCTTCAGCACTTCGAAATAATTGAATAGCGAGAAATGAATGAATATGATGAGCACCGGTATGATAAAACTTCTGAAACGAGGAAAGGATATGATCAACACCAAAAGCTTGAATTGAATCCACCGGAGAAGAAAAAGAATGTGAAAGATGAGCTAGTAGAACATCTTCATGGAAAACACCGAGTAAGAACATTGACGGAAAAAGGAATGGAGAGACTTCACAATAATAAAAGCATACTTGATTAAGAAATCTGAGTCCCCAAAAAAAAAAGGGGGGGGGGGGGGGGAAAACAAAGGCAATTTGGGACAGATGAAATGAATACCGATGAGAGGAACTGATAATTGATCTCGCGAATGTAGGAATGATCGGATCCACCTGAAGAGAAAACGCCGGTTGAAAAGGAATCACATGACAAACTCAATGATCGAGAAGGATTAGTGTTCACATTAGGGTATGAGAACACCGCTTAGGAAAAAGGTATGGAATCAACATTTGACTTCGAAGCAACTCGAATACCACAACTCAAAACAAAACAAAGGATTGGCTTGCAAAATAAGCCGGAACAAACATATGATAGAGATTTCATCTGAAATTTTCGTGGTGGGGCCTACACGGGCTCGATCGTACAACACCATCATGTACAAGGCAGTGCACATGACATACGAAGCGTCCCGAGTTGGCATAGCCAAGGACTCTTTAAGACACAACGAGACCACTGTAAAACCAACCGTGAATAGGCGGACCACTAGACGTCGAACCCCAATTTCATATCATACATCTGTCGGAAAGATATCCTAAGAGCTACTTGAATTCCCACTTATAAACTCCCAACATTTTCTGGTTATGCAATCAGGTGTTGGGGATATAGGGGAAGCATAATATCTCACCCAAAACTAGCAAATCCTACATCCAGCTGTATCCGTCCTTCAACACATAACCAAGAAACCTTCGGAAATTGTCTACCTCAACCTTCGAAAAGCATCCGTTATACGAGTTATGGAAATACTCCCGAACTCCCGCCCCAGTACTGGGTGGCATCGAGGTTATCTCACCAACAACTGCATAAAAGAGATTTTCGATGTCGGCGAAACTAAACTCAGGTATTCCAGAACTGCAACGATAAAATTGTGACGACAACACCTCGGAGCTCAACTCCCCGAGACACTGCCACAACCCCTAAATGACAGGAGGCACCAAGAACAATGTTCTCGTCACAAATCGATCGGAACGATTCCAAGATACCCGCGTGATCCTAAATTTTTTTTAGTGAAATTTGAGAAGAGAAGAGTCAAAACTCTACGTCAGGATGCCTTACCAGAGCGATGAAGGGACTGGGGAGTAAAAATAATTCCTAAACTCTCCGATATATAATTCCTAATGACTCAAAACATTTTTCTAGACTCAACAACAGCAGCTAATTCGATCAAGCAGTGGGGGCTCCTAAGGTCGGGGAAGGCTCTGATACCAACTTGTAACGCCCTCGATGCGGCTATATCTCCCACGTGTCGAGGCACGACTTAGACGCATGACCGCATTGAAAGCAATGTTGCAAGTGAGGTAATCTTCGCAAACAACCCATGTAATACAATAGGGGGAAAGATACATAGTTGGCTTACAATCGCCACTTCACACAATTACATGAATAAAGCATTACATCAACCAGATACAATCAAGGTCCGACTATGGAACCAAAATAAAAGAAGAACCCCAAATGCGACAAGGTCCCCGATCGACCCCAACCGGGCTCCACTACTGATCAACTAGAACGGAACAACACAAAGGACAAGATCTTCATCGAGCTCCTCCTTGAGCTTGGTTGCGTCATCTGCACGGACTCATCGGCACGTGCAAGCTGGTTTTGGAAGTATCTGTGAGTCACGGGGACTCAGCAATCTCACACCCTCGCGATCAAGACTATTTAAGATTATGGGTGAGGTAAAAGGTATGAGGTGGAGCTGCAGCAAGCGACTAGCATATATGGTGGCTAACATAGGCAAATGAGAGCGAGAAGAGAAGGCAAAGCACATCGAGAAACTATGATCAAGAAGAGATCCTAGAACAACCTTCGTCAAGCAGAACTCCAACACCGTGTTCACTTCCCGGACTCCGCCGGAAACAGACCATCACGGTTACACACGCGGTTGATGTATTTTAATTAAGGTCAACTTCAGGTTTTCTACAGCAGGACGTTAACAAATTCCCATCTACCCATAACCGCGGGCACGGCTTTCGAAAGTTCAAATCCCTGCAGGGGTGTCCCAACTTACCCCATCACAAGCTCTCACGGTCAACGAAGGATAAACCTTCTCCCGAGACAATCCGATCAGACTCGGCATCCCGATTCTACAAGACAACTTCGACAAAGATAAAACAAGTCCAGCAACACCGCCCCAATGTGCCGACAAATCCCGATAGGAGCTGCACATATCCCGTTTTCAGGGCACACTTTGACTCAGTGGCTATCCTGTTCTACGACAACGAGAAACTTCTTTGAGATGAGGCAGTGCACACGAGTCCACTAATCACCACATCAATACAGTACTTTGGATTCTTCCCCGTCTCTCCTACGAGAAGGCCATCCATAGCACTCACACTTGTCTTGAGCATTTTAGAGTATCCACTTTAAGTTGTCTATGTACCACGTAAGCATCCAAGAACTCCATAACCGAGGACACGGCTATTCGAATAGATCATGATAACCCTGCAGGGGTGTACTTCTTCACACACGCTCTCACCACTTATCACCATATACACGTCATGTATCTCGGCAACCTTCAAGCGGAAGCCTGGCGAGGCTGTCGGCCACGACCTCACTAACCACACAAGACTCTAGTCCAGGTTTATCGCGTATTCGGGTTCCATCCGCAAGGAGATCCAGCCGGGGTTTCCCTCACGGCCCCAAACAATGTGTACAGGGTTCCCGAGCCCACCATCCGGGTGCCACTCGGTACACCGGGCCACGTGTGCCTAGTCTGTCCCAAGTCCACCCTGCCGGGTGCTACTCGGTAGAAAAATAGCACTACCTACAAACACTAGAAACTATTTGCAACTCCTGGACAGAGGTCAAGGCGGTTAATAAGTCGAGAGAGCTTGGAGCGCCCGGAGCCCAATGTGTGGTAGTAGCTAGTCATTGGACAACTTACACAGAACTCAGTTCTTAAGGAAGGTCCCAATGAGACAACCCACCATGTACTCCTACATGGCCTCTCACCGCTACCTTACCAAATCGTGTTCACACGCTTAACTCTCAGCACCGGATCATATCGTAACACTCCAATTCATTCCCGATGAATCAGACCTGACATACTCTAAGAAATAGTAGGCAAAGCATGGCGGGAACACAACATGGCTCAATCAACTCTTACACATGCTAGTGGGTTTTAACTATTTACTGTGGCAATGATAGGTCATTGCAGAGGAATGGGTTCAACTACCGCAGCATAAAGTAGCAGTTGAATCGTTGTTGTCCTAATGCAATAAATGAGCAGGAGCGAGAGAGTAGGATTGTATTGGAATGAACAAGGGGGGTTGCTTGCCTGGTAGATCAACAGGGGGGCACTGCTCCATTGACAGGTACTCTGGATTGATCTCCGAAGCAGGACCTATCTAGAAGGAACGATGTCGAAAATCAAACACAAGAATATGCAACAATATGTTGCATGAACATGGCATGAGTATGTGATGCTGTTTGTCTTAATGCATCTAGCATTTATTTAGTTGAGGTCCATTTGAACCAAGGGTTCAAATGCAACTCCAAATTAAGCTCTTAAATATGCCATTTATATGTTTTCATATATACAACATGTATAGGTTGGTTTGTCATGCATGAAAATGGTACAGATGGATACATTGAATTTTTCTGATCATTTTTCATATATAAATTATTTCAATCCGAGCTACGGTTGAATTTCTATGAATTTTTGAAGTTTTGGCTATTATTTTAAAACCAGAAAAAAGATATATTGCGTCAACATGATAGCAGCATTGCGTCAGCAGGTCAAAGGCGGCTGACCAGTTCAAACCTGACGTTTGGGGTCCACATGTCAGTGTCATAGTGTTAAATGGAGGTTTTTTTACTAATCTAATTAGAATTAGTGGCGCTAGGCCCATTTTCAGTGTCTCAAGGGGGTTGTTAGTGCCTAACTAATATGCCATGTCAGCCCGCCGGAGTTCTGGCCGGCGGCGACCAATAGCGCGGCGGTGACTCGCCGGACTTGCGCTACGAGCGGCATCTGGACGCGCGAAGACCACCGGGGCGTAGCCCGTCGTCGTCCGCATCCAGGGGAGCTGGTGGGAGGCTGTGGGGGCGCCGGAGCTCAGCGGAGCGGGGCTCGAGGCGGCGGCCGAAGTTTGGCTCCGGGCGAAAGTGGGCTGCGGGGCATGTTAGGAGCTGCGGGCGGCGGCGTTGGCCTTCTGGGAGGCTGCTGAGCGCGGTGGAGGTGCAGGCATGGGCTGCGGTGGCTCTGGCCATGACGGCGAGGAGTTGCGGCGGTGATGGCTTCGGCCATGGTCATAACGACGGCTACGACGCGGGAACGAGGGGGAGAAGCGAGGGGAAATGGGGAGATGATCACGGCGATCACGCAGAGCAGCACACCGGGCTCGGGGGAGACCTGGTGACGGTGAATCGACGGCAGCGGATGACGGAGCCCGAGGAGGAAGACGATGGTGATGGCGGCGATGCAGGCCGTCCGGAGGTGCGTGGCTCGACGGAGAGGACAAGGACGACGGCGCGGAGCGTCTAGGCATGAAACGATGGCGAGGCCGTGACGGTGGGCGCGGCAACGGCAAGCGGTGGCGACGGAGCCGTTCGGGGGGTGAGAGAGAGGTGCAGGGAAGAGGATGAGCATGGGGGAGAGTGGGAGAGGGTCGAGGGGAGTGCGTGGCGACGCCAGAGGCGTCCAGGCTGTCGAGGGGGCGAGGCAGGCAGGCAGGAGGTAGCCAGCGTGTGCTCGCGCGCGGCGGCCACGCGCGCGCGTCCTCCTGGCGGGAGGTGGAGGACGACCGGCACTGGCCAGTCGGCTGGGCCGGCCTGTTGGGCCACTGGGCCAGGCCGGCTGCACAGTGCCAGGCCGCGGTGACCTAGGTAAGCATTTTTTCATTTGTTTTCTTTTCTATTTTCTGACATTTGTTTGTGATTTAGTAAAAATACTAAACCATTTTATTTCATTCTGTCAAATTTTGCAGGGACCTAAGGGATTAATCCAAAGCCCCTCACCAAAATTCAGAATTTTTGGACATATACTATATATATAGCAAATATATATCCAAAGCAAATAATTACTGGATTAATTCCAAATGCCCAAAATAAATACTTATGAGCTCTTAAAAATATTGATTTGATTTTTATCTCTGTCCAATATTTTCAGAGAGCAACATGAGCATTTTCTTGGACCCTTTTGGAGCAATTTTTACATGGGTCATTTTCAGAAATGATTCTGAGGGTTTAACAAATCCCCATTTCAAATTTCAATGAAATTTAAACGTGATGCAAACATGAAGGCTAGCCTTGGTCATACCAGAACTAGGGATGTGACATAAGTACTCGAAAGTAAACATAACAAAGCACAAGCATAGTCATCATGATGAAATGAAGACAAGCACAGAGTACAGACAGCGTAAACACAAGATAACACAGGATGAAGACAGACTAAAGAAATAGAACTTAAGAAATTGAGAAAGTCTTCAGTCAAAGTCTTCAAACACAGATACGAATAAGCTCTCAACATAGTTATGAGGAAATGAAAGAGTTGAGGAAATAGAACCAGTGAGATTGGTGAAGACAATGATTTGGTAGACCAGTTCCAACTATCGTCTCAGTTGTACATCTAGTGGAGCGGCTAGGTATTTAAACCTGAGGACACACAGTCCCAGACACACAGTCCTCACCGTATTCTCCTTGAGCCAAGGTCACACAGACCTCTCCCAATCACTCATGGTATGTCTTTAGGTGACTTCCGAACCTTCAGAAAGTTAGTCACTTGGCGATCCACAATTCCTCTTGGATGCTCTAGAACCTAACGCCTAACCATCTGGAAGAAGCACAGTCTTCAAAGGTAACAAGCGTCAGATCCACGTAGGATCAATCTCTTCAGTGATGCTCAATCACTTTGGGTTTGTAGGTGTTTGGGTTTGGGTTTTAATCACTTGATGATTTTCGCTCAAAGTCCTCGGAGGATGGGATGCTCTCAAATGACAAGTGTCAGTTTCTCTCGGAGTAGCCAACGAGCTAGTGGTTGTAGGGGGCGGATATTTATATCCTAGGGAGCAACCCGACATGATAAGACATAAATGCCCTTCAATGATATGACCGTTAGGTGGGTAGATATTTTGGGACAGCTGGCGCATAGCACAACAACGGGCGGAATTTTGGGTAGCAAAATCCTCATGGCTATCATGTTCCTCACTTTGTAGGCAATCTCCACTGACGAATTCCTAACTCCTCAGTCAGAACAAATTTCTCAGAGACCAGAAGAACTTTGTCTCTGTCACTGAAGAATATGACTGAACTGTATGATATTTCCAATGGCTTCACTCGAAGGGATTGGTAGGTGTAGGATTTTGAGTTGAGCATCACATGGAAATTTTTCCTTAGTATTTCCTCGACCCCCTTTAATAGTACGGTGTTTCCTATGACTCAAGAAAGATAAAATGAAACTACGAAAACAAAAGTCTTCACGCTTCATGCTCCTCAAATGAATACCAAGTCTTCAGGAGTGCACCATTTCTTCACTTTCAAAGTCTTTAGAATGTCTTCAGAAATCCAAAGTCTTCAGTCGAAGAACTTAATTTTTAGGGGCCGACTTTCTCTGTAAATATCAAACTCCTCATAGACTTATAGACCTGTGTACACTCAAAAACAGATTAGTCCCTTAACCTATAAGTCTTCAATACACCAAAATCACTAAGGAGCACTAGATGCACCTACAATCTCCCCCTTTTTGGTGATTGATGACAATATAGGTTAAGTTTTCAACGGGGATAAACATATGAAGTGTAAATACTGATATTGAGGAATTTGATTGCAAGATATAGACGACCTCCCCCTGAAGATGTGCATGATGAGGAATTTGCTTTTGAAGCATTGCACACTTGAAGAATAGAATCATGGAGATATCCCCCTATATCTTGTAATTCATACACGCATTTGACATATCATAATGAGGAATTAGAAATGCATGATGAAATATGGTGACTGATGTAATTCAGCATGCATGAATTAACATATATGAGGAATAAGCATGCAGAAAAAACATCAAAAGTATTAGAGCACCATTGGGTTTAAGTTTACAACTCGATCCAATAAAGTTTCAGAAGAACGGGAGTTGTAACTTAGCAAAAAACGGCCATATAGACAGGCCGTCTTGAAGACTAACTCAAAATTCTCCCCCTTTGTCATCGAATGACCAAAAGGATTGAAAATGAGGACTAACGCCCCTGAAGAAAATCAAGTTGATGAAGGAGCGCCACCATTGTTGGGGTCGTTTGTCGTTGGAGGGCCTGTCGCAGTGTCGTGCAAGTCTTCGTACTCGTCGGTATCGTGTGATGAAGAATATGAGCTGGACACCAAAGAAGGAACCTTGACCTTATTGAATTTCTTCGGTGGAGGTGCAGACCAGTCAAAATCTTCCTTGAGACCCATTTTCTTGAGTTCTTCTTCACCATACAGATGTGATAGAATGGCCCAGGTGCGACCGAAGACTTCATGGAGGTAGTAATGGTTTTTCTTCACTGCATTGTGTGTAGCAGTCATATTGTGAAGAAATGAACCAAACTGACGCTTAACCCATTTATGGTTTCGATCAACCTTCTGGTGAAGACTAAGCAGAAGCTCACGGTCAGTCATCACACGAGGAGCAGTTGCTTGAGGAGTAGACTTGGGTGCATTGGCAGCAGAGTCATATGTGGCAGAGTCATCATTGGTGGAATAAGATGCAGCTTTGTGAAACTGACCATCCAATGGAAGAATGCCTTCATCAATGACTGCAGGAGCCTTGCCCTTTTCATCAGTTGAAGTAAAAGCCTGCTGGACGACTTCAATCGGGGGCAGATAGCTAAGGTGATTCTGAAAATCAGCCTTGTAGTTGAGTGAAGACCTTGTCCTGAGGAATCTCATGATCCAAGGTGCATAAGGTTTCAGCTCAAACGGAAAAAGTGCAGCATTTGCCAGAGTCCTCATGAAGAAATCGTGATAGTTGATAGGAATGCTATAAATAATGTTGCATAGCAGATTCTTCATGATGCCAACAATTTCCTCATCAGATGAGTCGTGGCCTTTAATGGGACTCATTGTCCTCGTTAGAATGCGATAGACGGTTCTGGGCACATAGAGTAAATCCTTCATAAGGAATTTGGTCCTTGGGGCTTGACCGGACTTTAAAGGCTTCATTAATAGTTGCATGTAATGAGCTATGAGTTCTGGTTCATGATACAGGCAGCGAGCTCCTTCACTGGGTGGACTGATGGGCAGGGCGTGAAGCAATTCAGAGGCCGGTGCCTTATAGTGAGTATTTTCGGTCATCCAGTCCAAGACCCAGGTGTTGATATCTTCAGGATCACCTGTGATATGCAATGTAGCGTTGAACTGAAGAATAAGCTCTTCATTCCAATCAACAATGTTAGCGCAAAAGTTGAGGAGGCCTGCATCATGAAGAACACTGAGCACAGGAGAGAAGCAAGGTAATGATTCCATGTCCACGTGAGGAATATGCTCATGGTAGAAGATTTTGTCTTTGTTGAAAAGTAGTGAAGAATAGAAGTTGGCCTGGCTTGCAGTCCAGAAACGCTTCCTCCTTAGATGAGCAGATTCATAAGGAATGTAGTTAGTGAAGAACACGTGCTCGCCTAAGAAATCATCAGCCTTGAATTTTTGCTTCTTTAAGAATGGATCCTTTGGCTTGGGGTGAGGAGTGTCAGTCAATTGCTTCATGGGCAGACGGTGTGGCATGTGGTTCATCAGATCCCATTTGTACAGTAGTTACTGGGGACTTAGGAATTTCATGAAGTGGTGTGAAGAGTGGAGAGTTGGGGTGCTGACTTTCCCAAAATTCATCACTTAGCACGGGTGTGGTACAACCAATGTCCACATCTTCATCTCCCATTTCTTCAACGCTGCCTTTTCAGCAGTAAACTGAGGCATAGGCGAGGAGACAACTGGTGTTGAAGGGAATGTATCCACTTCAATTTCTTCATCCATCTGCTCCGACGAAGCAGCAGAGGGATTCTCTTCATCGGATTCACTTGGAATCACATATTCTTCATCAAAAGGAACAAGGTCCTTTGATGGCATGGCTGAGATAGGAACAACATCAATGGGATTTGCAAACGAGCTAGTCAATGGCTTCATCTTCTTTTGAGCTGAAGAATCTGATGCAGTTGATGCCTTCCTTTTCTTCACCTATGGATGCTCTGTAGCCTTGGTATTCTTCACATCTCATGCAGATGGAAGGATAGGAGTTGGTGTAGGTGCAGGAGGAGCAGAGGAATTGGGTTGAATTTCTTCAGGTACAACTGATGCAGTTACCCTGACTTCTTCATTTTCTTCAGACGCACCACTAGTGGGTGCCCTGGCAATTTCTTCAGCGGCTGGAATGCAGTCATCAGCCCTGGAACTCACATTTTCTTCAGCAGCCTGATTGTCATCAGCGGTGCTGGCATTTTCTTCAGTCGGCTGAGCAGATGCTTCAGCCTGAGGAATTTCCTGTTGCATTGGGGCTACAACATTGGAAGTGAACTGTTCAGTTATCTTTACAAATCTGACTTTGGCTCCTAGCCAGTTAGCATAATAGCGATCAAATTCATCACTCAGTTTCTTGATTTCAGATTGAAGAGCAACAAGTTCTTCAGGTGAAAGCTTCAGAACGTTTTGCTTCAGAAAGCGCTCTTTCTTGTACTGCGCTTTCTTCACCCTCCTTCCCTGTTCAAATTTCCATTTCTCTTCATCAATGAAGAAAGTCAATACATGACTTTGACCAGGAGTGAGGTTCAGCTCAGGCAGAGGTGTTTTGGGGTCCTTGTGCGACAAGTCAATGAACTCTAGGATCAACTTCGGATCCAGCATTAATGGCACATTACTGCCTTTGGCTCTAGCGGCCCTGAGTTGCCTATCCCTGATGATTTCAGCAAGTTCTTCATCATCAGCTTCATCATCATCAAGAGGGCACTTGGAAATCAACTTGTTTCTTGTGAGGACTTGTTCGAGGACCTCGTCCAGTAGTGGTCTTCTTCTTCAGAAGAGTGGGAACAGCTGAGGAACTTGGAGCAGGTGAGGAACTTGCAGAGGCTCCTGAGGCAATAGATATGCATGTGGTCCTTTGGCATGTGGCGAGATGCACTGGTGCTGAGGATTTCGTCGGAGCAGCCGAAGACTTCAGCGCAGGAGATGAGGATTTTGTAGAAGCAGGAGCAGCATGAGGAATTGGCCATGAGGGCTTTGGGGAATCTGGCTGTGAGGGCATACCTGAGGAACTTGGTGTGAGGGCATTGCTGGTGAAGCACTGGGCTTGTGAGCAGGCTTCTTTGGCATGTCCTTCTTCGGCTTTACAGAGGCCTCAACAGCAGCAGCGACAGCAGAGTCTTTGTTGAATTTCCTCACTGCATCTTTTGCTTGTTTGGCCAACTTGGCCTAGCGCTTGGCCCATTCATCAAGATAATACTCACCGCGCTTGAGGCTGGTGGGATCAGCTATTTGGCCATGTGCCAACGGAGGTCTTGGGCATGGAGGATTTAGTGCAAATTTCTTCATATACTTGGGAGTGAAATATCTGTACTCCCTCCACTCTCTTGCCCATATCCTCTCAATCTTTTGAATGCGCACATTGCACTGATTTTTATCTTCCTCGGGGGGTCTGCAATACCCAGCATAAATGTCCTCAGGAATTTAAAAGGCAGTGTTGACCTCAGGCCTCTTTCCTCCTTTTTGTGGCTTCTTACCATCAGCCATTTTTTCAGTTGAGGAATTTGAACAATTGAATTCTCTGAAGAGGTATGCAACTTTTCTTCGAGGAATGCTGCAAATGAGTTAAGTTGATGAGAACCTGGTGATTTAGCAGCTGACATGAGTACCTATGAACAGAGTATAGTTGCGAGGAATTTGGAGAGGTCATGTGCGTTCTCAGAAGGTTTTTATGAAGAACAAGTTTGAGGAATTTGACCAGATGAGTCTTGAAGAATTTCACTAAGCATTCTTTGTCTTAGGTTCCAGAGATGTATAGATCGAAAATCCACACATTTGAGGAATCTTGAAGAAAAACATAGCTTAGAGAAACGAATCAAGAATAGATGACATGTGGGGTGTTTTAGTGTGTGAAGATATGAAGGAAAACAACTTTGAGGATTTTGTAGAAACCATTTGAATCAAAGAGCGCAGTAAAAGTAACTTTTAATTACCCTGGACGAAGAACACGACGAACTGGAATGTGGAGATGTGAAGTTCGTCTGTGCAGATCTTCCACGCCCTAACTTGGTGGAGGAAGACAGCTACGGCAGCGGCGGAGTGAAGATTTCCGCGGCCGGCACGAGTACGACGGCGATGAGGTCGAGGCAGTGAAGCTTTTCCTCACCGACGACGATGATGTAGCGGCGGCGCTAGGGTTTGAGAAGCTCGAGCTAGAGAGAGGTTGAGCGGAGTAAAGGAAGTGAGGAAGGGGAAGAGGTGTATTTATAGCCATGGTGAAAAACTGCTCGCCCGAAGAATTTGGACGAACGTGCCCCTGACCCTTCTCATTCTCTTGACATGTGTCACCCACGTACTGAGAAGTGGAGATCGTGTGTGATCGTGGGTGAATGGATAAGTATATCGTGGGATGCAGAATGGTTTGAGCGGCAAACCTGAAAATTTAGATAAGATACGTTTTAAAGTTCCGTTCGCAATTTCTTCAGCTGACAAGGACACAGTGAAGATTTTGAACGAGTTTCAAATAGAACGCACATGAAGAATTTGTGAATAGATTGGGTTGAGTATAGCATAGAGGGGGAAGGGTCCGATCACATTCACTTAGCAGAAAAACCAACTTGAAGAAATAGCCATAAGTGAATGCTGTAGAGGACATGAACTCATATATATATATATAGCCAATGAAGAAAAACGACGGAAACATTTAAGACTAAGCAAAGTTGAAGAATTTGAACAACTGAGGAATTTCAACACAAAAAAAGTCAAATTGAGGATTTTCAACTTTTTGGTGGTGCCGTGACCCACCGTATAAGAATGATGATCTCAGACACCGCGTACAATTGTCGTAGGGTTCTGAGAATCAAATTGTTCGTTAATTTCTTCACACTTAGAGTGTTATTCTTCATTGTTTGAACAAAAACGTTTCTTCATGTGTTGCACATCTAAGTGATCAATTTTGCATAAGTGTTAGGATGAGTGTCCTTTTCAAAGAACAATTGAAAATTCTAAGATATTTAGCTCACACCGCAACTTGCTAAATCTCTTCTCATCCAAGGGATTTGTGAAGATATCGGCTAGCTATTCTTCAGTCTTCACATGCTCAATAGAAATGTCGCCCTTCAACACATGATCACGAAGAAAATGATGACGAATCTGGATGTGCTTTGTCTTCGAGTGCTGAACTGGGTTATGAGCAATCATGATGGCACTCTCATTGTCACAGCAGAGAGGCGCATTCTTCATGTTGACGCCATAGTCCTTGAGAGTTTGCTTCATCCATAGAAATTGAGCACAACACGAACCAGCGGCAATGTACTCAGCTTTAGCAGTAGATAGTGATACGCAATTCTGTTTCTTCGAGGACCAATAGACCAAGGATCGTCCGAGGAAATGCCATGTACCAGATGTTGACTTGCGGTCCACACGATCACCAGCATAGCCAGAGTCATAATTTCCAATGAGATGAAAAGCCGAGCCCTTGGGGTACCATAATCCAAGTATTGGTGTGTGAGCTAGACATCAAAGAATATGCTTGATAGCCTTAAGGTGTGATTCCTTCGGTGTAGCTTAAAATCGGGCACACATGCAAACACTAAGAATAATATCTGGCGTAGATGCACATAAGTACAATAAAGAACCAATCATGGAGCCGTATACCTTATGATCGAAGTCGATACCCTTTTCATCAGTGCACAGATGATCATTTGTGGGCACAAGAATTTTGACGCCTTTGCAATCTTGCATGCCGAATTTCCTCAGTACATCCTTGAGGTATTTCTCCTGAGATATGAATATGCTATTGCGTTGTTGACGAATTTGAAGACCTAAGAAGAATTTCAATTCTCCCATCATAGACATTTGATATTCTTCACTCATCATATAGGAAAATTCATCACTATAACGTTGGTTAGTACAACCAAAGATAATATCATCAACATATATTTGGCAAAAAAACAATCCACCATCATAAGATTTAGTAAAAAGAGTAGGGTCGAGTGAACCGGGTTTGAAGCCTTTCTTCATAAGGAATTCCTTCAAAGTATCATACCACGCCTGTGGGGCCTGCTTGAGGCCATAGAGGGCCTTCTTGAGTCTGAAGACTTCGTCAGGATGCTTTGGATCTTCAAAACCTGGGGGTTGAGCAACATATACTTCTTCCTCAAGCTTACCATTGAGGAATGCACTTTTCACATCCATTTGATATAGAGTGATATCATGATGGTCAGCATAAGCAAGTAATATGCGAATAGCCTCAAGTCTAGCAACAGGTGCAAAAGTTTCATCAAAATCAATTCCTTCAACCTGTGTGTAGCCTTGAGCTACAAGCCGTGCCTTATTCCTTACCACAAGGCCTTTTCATCCTGCTTGTTGCGATAGATCCATTTTGTGCCAATGATATTTTGCTTGCGAGGATCTGGACGTTTGACCAGTTCCCAGACGTTGTTGAGCTCGAACTGATGTAATTCTTCTTGCATGGCCTGAATGCACTCAGGCTCCAGAAATCCTTCATCTACCTTAGTGGGCTCTGTGATAGAGACAAAAGCATAGTGCCCACAAAGTTAGATAAATGTGAAGCTTTTGAGCGTGTCAGAGGACCTGGTGCTTTAATGTCATTGATGATCTTTTCAACTTGCACTTCTCTTGCAATGCGAGGATGAGCTGGTTGTCATTGAGGAATTTGATCAGCATTTTCTTCAGCACCATTTTCTTCAGTATTTTCTTCAGGTGCATTAGCTCGACGTTCTTCATGTTCTGGAATGAATTCTTCAACAGATTCTTCAGTAGGAATGACATCCTCAGTAGCCTTGAACTCGATAGTTTCCTCAGGTGCTGGTTCATCTATCACAGAAGGTAGGTGCTCTCTTTGCCAGCCATTAGTTTCATCGAACCGCACATCTACAGTTTCAACAACTTTGTGAAGAACGTTGTTGAAGACTCTGTAGGTGTGCGAGTCCTTTCCGTAACCAAGCATGAAACCTTCATGTGCTTTCGGTGCAAATTTTGAGTTGTGATGAGGATCTCTAATCCAAGACTTAGCACCGAAAACTTTGAAATAACTTACATTGGGTTTCTTGTCAGTGAGGAGTTCATAGGCAGTCTTTTTGAAGAATTTGTGAAGATATACTCTACTGATGATGTGGCACGCAGTATCAATTGCATCAATCCAGAAACGATGAGGTGTCTTGTATTCATCAAGCATAGTGCGACCCATCTAAACAAGAGTTATGTTCTTGGGCTCCACGACGCCATTCTGCTGAGGAGTATAAGGAGTAGATAACTCATGAGTAATACCAAGTTCATCAAGATAGTCATCAAGACCAGAATTCGTGAACTCAGTTCCATTGTCACTTCTAATGTGCTTGATCTTCACACCAAAGTTGGTTGAAGCCCTCGAGGAAAATCGTTTGAAGACTTACTGCACTTCATGTTTGTAAGTGACAATGTGTACCCATGTGTACCGAGAGTAATCATCAACAATAACAAAGACATATACAGATGCATCATTTGTAATAGCAGAATAATGATTAGGGCCAAAAAGATCGATATGAAGCAATTCAAATGGTCGAGTGGTAGTCATGATTGTCTTCAATGGATGCTTGGCCTTGGTCATCTTTCCAGCTTCACAAGCTCCACATAAGTGATCCTTGAGGAATTTGACATTCTCAATGCCAATGACATGCTTCTCCTTCGCAATCATGTGAAAATTCCTCATGCCCGCATGACCAAGTCGTCGATGCCAGAGCCAACCTTCTGAAGCTTTTGCAAGTAGGCACACGGCTGGTTGTGGTCCTGTAGAGAAATCAACAATATACAAGTCTCCTCTCCTAAAGCCTTCGAAGACATTGGAATTGTCAGCTTCCATAACCACAACACAACGGTACCTGCCAAAGAAAACTACCATATCAAGATCACAAAACATTGAAATAGACATGAGGTTGTATCCTAAGGACTCGACAAGCATGACTTTGTCCATGTGTCGATCCTTTGTGATCGCAACCTTACCTAGACCCAATACCTAACTTATGCCTTTGTCAGCGAAGATGATATGCTTCAGATGCGATGGTGATAAGGGAGCATCCATCAATAGATTCTTGTCACCAGTCATGTGATTTGTACGTCCACTATTGAGGAACCACTCAGTGGCTTTGGGTTGATCATCCTGCAGATGAATTAGTGCAACTTACGAACTCATATACTTCATCAGTGAAGAATATGACATCAATTCATCAGATCAATTTCATCAAGCAAGAGAACAGATAAAGAAGTATGAGGACGTGAGAAATGAAAGTTCATTTCTTCATGATTAGCCTGCGTCCTTTCAGGCACATTCAGGTCTCCAGCAAATTCTTCACACAATTACGTACGTCTGGAGACCTGACCCTGCAGAAGAGATTAGTTATTTTTCTTCACCACCCACATCTGAAGGGGTGGCAAAGAGTTCATCACTCTGCGAGCTCCATACGAGAAAGGTTTCATGGAAGCCAGTCCATTTCGTTTCACATAAGAGGGGTTAGGATAAGCATATGAATAAGCAGAGAAATTCTTTGAGGACTTATGAATAGAATGATTAGAAGAATAATGCTCATATTCATAGCCCTTAGCTCTTCCCTACGAAATAGAGTTGTTAGCACGATGATATTCATATGAGGACTTTGACCCTTTTGAGGAATTTGGTCCAGATGAAGAATTTGATCTGCGGTTCCTATTCTTCACAGGTGGTGTCCTGAGGACATTCACCTGAAGAGTTCCAAGGCACCTTTTGGGAACCCAGATTTTCTTCATAGGAGGACCGTTCCTGTAGTTAGTACCAACATATCTAGCAAATATTTCACCATTCTGATTTTTGAACAGTTTATAGCTGGAGTCAAATGACTCATCATCAGAATGAGGAGATTCACATGCAAAGCTAGATAAGTTAGATGGATCAACTGGAGGTCCCTTTGCAGCAACCCATGAGGTTTTGGGGTACTGCTCAGGCTTCCAATATGTACCATCAGCATTGAGTTTCCTCTCAAAGGCAATGCCCTCTTTACTAGGGTTCCTGTTGAGGATCTGCTTTTTAAGCACACCACAAAGAGTCTGATGCCATTTGAGGCTTTTGTACATGCCTGTCATGTACAATTCCTTCAGCCCTGCATCGTTAGTGATACTAACAATGTCCTCAGATGAGGAATTAGTGATAACAGAGGCAGGAGATGAATTTGAAACATTAGCAGCATTTGAACATTCATGTGAAGAATTAGCAGATTCACGTTCAATTTACTTCAAGCATGGAGGTACAAATTCTTCCTGAGAAGCACTGATTTGTTGAGCAAGTAATGAATCACGTTCCTTCTGAAGATCTTCATAACTCACTCTTAGCTTTTCAAGATCTTGCTTTCTTTGATGAAGTTCATATGAAAACTTTTCATGATCAGATAAGAGAGTGTTATGATGACCTTGAGGTTGTCAAACTAAGATTGAAGCCTCTGAAGACTCTCAGCCAAAGCTTTGGACTGATCCATTTCTTCTCCCAACATATCATCACTCTTATTTAGCATGTATTGAACTTTTTCCAAAGCTCTTTGTTGTTTAGTGGCAAGGGAAGCAAGTTTGACATAGGTGGGTCCAAATTCATCACCAGATTCATCATCACTGGATTCAGATTGATAGCATTCAGTTACCTTAGCATCTTTTGCCTAAGGCATGATGCAGAAGATGATGATTCTGATTCAAATGTCATCGCTTTGAGAGATTCCTTGAAGTCCTCAAACCAAGGATCATGACGGGTTCGATGACCTTCATACACCTCAGAGAGACGGTCCCAGATAAGCTTCGCATGATCAAGATGCATGATATTCCTGAACTGATTTTGAGACAGACAGGAGTAGATGACATCCTTCGCCGTGAGGTTGAGAAGAGTGTACTTGTGAATGTCATTAGCTTCTGCCATCTTGCAAAGATCGGTCAGGCCAATCTTAGTGATGATCCAGAGCTCGCTGTTCATTGCCATGAGGTGCTTCTTCATCATGGCCTTCCACTTGGGATACTCGTGACCGTCAAAGATGGGGCATGACACAGTCTTCATTCCGGTGGTCGACATAACTAAAACTCTAGGCAGTTAAACCAAAATCACATAGAACAAGGGAGTACCTTGCTCTGATACCAATTGAACGTGGGTTATATCGACTAGAGGGGGGTGAATAGGCGATTTTTATGAATTCTTCACTGAGGAATTTCCAGGTGAGGAAATTCCTTAGCGAAGTACTACTAGCAGCGGAATAAGTACTCAAAAGTAAACATAACAGAGCACAAGCATAGTCATCATGATGAAATGAAGACAAGCACAGAGTACAGACAGCGGAAACACAGAATAACACAAGATGAAGACAGACTGAAGATATCAAACTGAGGAAATTGAGAAAGTCTTCAGTCAAAGTCTTCAAACACAGATACGAACAAGCACTCAACACAGTTATGAGGAAATGAAAGAGTTGAGGAAATAGAACTAGTGAGCTTGGTGAAGACAATGATTTGGTAGACCAGTTCCAACTGCTATCTCAGTTGTACATCTGGTTGGAGCGGCTAGGTATTTAAACATGAGGACACACAGTCCCGGACACACAGTCCTAACTGTATTCTCCTTGAGCCAAGGTCACACAGACCTCGCCCAATCACTCGTGGTAAGTCTTCAGGTGACTTCTGAACCTTCACAAACTTGGTCACTCGGCGATCCACAATTCCTCTTGGATGCTCTAGACCTTGACGCCTAACCGTTTGGAAGAAGCACAATCTTCAAAGGTAACAAGCGTCGGATCCATGCAGGATCAATCTCTTCAGTGATGCTTAATCACTTTGGGTTTGTAGGTGTTTGGGTTTGGGTTTTCCGCACTTGATGATTTTCGCTCAAAGTCCTCGGAGGATGGGATGCTCTCAAATGACATGTGTCAGTTTCTCTCGGAGCAGCCAACCAGCTAGTGGTTGTAGGGGGCGGCTATTTATAGTCTAGGGAGCAACACGACATGATAAGACATAAATGCCCTTCAATGATATGACCGTTAGGTGGGTAGATATTTTGGGATAGCTGGCGCATAGCACAGCAACGGTCGGAATTTTGGGTAGCAAAATCCTCAGAGCTATCATGTTCCTCACTGTGTAGGCAATCCGCACTGATGAATTCCTAACTCCTCAATCAGAACAAATTTCTCAGAGACCAGAAGAACTTCATCTCTATTACTAAAGAATATGACTGAACTGTATGAGATTTCCAATGGCTTCACTCGAAGGGATTGGTAGGTGTAGGATTTTGAGTTGAGCATCACATGGAAATTTTTCCTTAGTATTTCCTCGATCCCCTTTAATAGTATGGTGTTTCCTATGACTCAAGAAAGAGAAAAGAAACTATGAAAACAAAAGTCGTCACGTTTCATGTTCCTCGAATGAATACCAAGTCTTCAAGATTGCACCTATTTCTTCACTTTCAAAGTCTTCAGAAAGTCTTCAGAAATCCAAAGTCTTCAGTCGAAGAATTCATTTTTAGGGGTCGAATTCCTCCGTAAATATCAAACTCCTCATAGACTTATAGACCTGTGTACACTCAAAAACACATTAGTCCCTTAACCTATAAGTCTTCAATACACCAAAATCACTAAGGGGCACTAGATGCACTTACAACCATTTGTGGGAATTCGATCCGGCCAAGCACCAGACCCTGCAACACTTGTTCGGTGTTACACACAAAGGTATTTGGAAGGTGCTCTTCAAGGCCGACAAAACATGGCCGAAGGAGACCGAAGACCGTGGGTACAACCTGTCCCACCCCGCCAGTCCGGTATGTTTTCCCATGTTTTCAAGGTGTATCCTTTACTTACATACTCAAGGGGCTTGTCTAAGCTTCCTCGTCTTTACTTTTTCAGGGCTAGACGAAGAAGACAGAGCTGATCAAGTGTCCGGCTCCGCTGCCTGAAGAACCAACAATTCCTCTTCTGACGAAGATGTCCGGTGCCGAAGAAGAAGGCCAAGAAGAAGGCCAAGGGGGCCAGAGGCGGCTTCCGTACCAAGGGCACTCCGGACGTGACGTCCGAAGACGCCGAGACTCAGTACTCACCCGCCACTGACGATGAGGACGAGGAGGAAGGAAGCAACCCCCCCCTGCGAGGGGAAGGAAGAAAAGGGCGGCCTCCACGTGTCTGGAGGCCGAAGCGTCCAAGAGGAGGACAGCCACCCTCGCGGATGACACCATGCCGGCCACCGACAACAGCTCAGAGTGGCACCCCATGGAGAAGCCCCCGGCCGGATCGTAAGTATTCGAAGGCTCTGACGCACTTATGTGCCTGACTCCCTTGTTTTGTGCTCCTAATGCGTTGAATCGACCTTACTGCAGTCCGGCCCACGACAGCTCCCAGTGATCCTCATCGAGGGGTTCGCTGGATCTGAAGGCCATGGATAGTGATTCACTACCGACGGCCACCTCTCCCAAGGCCACGGATGATGCCGAAGCGGTGGACCGAAGGACTTTCATAGGCCAGGGACATGCACGCGTGGCCATCAAAGCGGCGCCGGAGGGTGAAACCTCAGCTGCCGGAAGCCAGGGGGAACGGATCGCCCTGGAGACTGGCGATGGGGGCCATATCCAACTCGGCCCCCAGCCAAATACTGTGCCGGAGACCCGTAAGGCTCCGGAATCAGGCAGGTAGCCTCCTTCGAGAGAACGAGGTGCACCTGTTCCCCCGATGGCCTCTGTCCATCCAGAGGCACTGGGTACTTTAATGGAAGCGCTGCAAGGCTCTTCTATCATGGAAGAACACCACACCCTTATGTGTATGGTGATTGAGAGGGTTCAGTCCGTCAAAAGTGGACTGACTGAAGCCTGCACCAACCTTCTAACAGCCTTTGAGGTAAGCGACGTAATTGTATAGAAAGTCACAGTATAGAGAGTATCCCCTGAGACTCTGTCTGGTGTTCAAAAAGAAGAGCCGAACAGGGGATCAAATAGTTTTTCGTAGGAGACTAACCGTATATGTCTATGTGAGTAAGCAGGCATCGCTGCTAGCCGCGACTTCTCATGCTGCCGAAGTCTCCGGACTGAGGCAGAGGCCGGAGCGGGCTGAGGAGGAGCTCGGCCAAGCAAGGAAACAGCTGGAGGATAAGCAAGGTATGTAATGACCTACTGTATATCAGAAAGGATTGATAATTTATGTTGACTATAGTGCCATGGTATTTCTTAGGAGAGAGCAGCCAAGGAACAAACCATCTACAAAAAGCACGAGGCCAAGGTTGGTGAGGTCCAGCAAGAGCTCCAGGACACCGTGAAGAAATGCGAGTCCTTGGAGCGCAATATTGCAGATCAACAGACCAAACTTGCCAAGGCTCGCCAAAGCGCACAAGATGCCCGGGCTGAAGCCCAGGGCGCTCTCCAGGAGATTCAAGAGGCCAAGAAGATTGCGGCGGGTAAGGCCTTCATTATGCAGAGAAAATATGTGAAGAAGAGTTATCTCTTACTAAACCGGATTTGGAGTTGCTCAGGAGCATTTGCGGATTTGCCGCGCAGTGTAGCCGACGCTTCATAGTTCTTCCGAGCCGAAGAGGGGAGCTCAACGGAGAAGCTGTTCTGGTCGCAATACCTTGCGCCAGAGCATCCGGTGCCCTTTAGCGACCAGCCAAAACAACTGCTCAAACTGCATAGGGTGGCCGAACTAGCCATGAAAGACTTAAAAATGCGGCTGTGGCCTGCCGAACCTATACCTAGCAGCTACTTATGGCTCGTGAAGCGGCTGGTCAATGCCTACCCCCGGCTTGACGCCATCAAGCAGTCGGTCTGCATCAAGGGTGTGCGGATGGCCTTCGCCTGCGTCAAGGTGCAGTGGGCAAAGATGAACGCCGTCAAGCTCGCGACCGAGGGACCGCCCGCTGGCAAGGAGCACCGCACGCCCGAGCGGTATTTTGAAGATGTCCTGGAGGGGTCCCGCATTGTGGCGGCGCAATGTGCAAAAGACATTATCTTCGAATGAATACATTCGTGTTGTCGCTGCCTTGTATGATGAAACGATATTGTTATGTAATATAATGCTTTTTATTATTTATTTAAAATTTTACCTCCTGTGCAGCTGTTTGTATTAAATCTAAGAGTTGGCCAGTCGTCGGCTTCATCCCCCACGTAGGTAGGACGGGGGTGTTCAGGATGGAATCTAAACACTCTTGATCCAAAAATTTGGTCCTTGAAGGAGGTGTTTAGCACAACAAACCAGGCAATCGGACTATGTGGCTTTATCACCCTCACTTAGCCATAGGAGTTCAACAATAAAAATGTAGGCGCAGCCCCTAGTTAGCATTTAATCCGGACTAGGGTGCTGTAAACACCAGATCGGACTAAGGCCGATCCGTCGCATAATGTGGGAAAAATCGCAAAAGATTTGTAACCTCCGAAGAGCTGACCAGCTTACGCCACATCATGACAGTCAGTTTTTGGCTTTCTCTACTGAGGTGCTCATCTGGATAAACCAGGACAAAATCGCAGTAGTTCCCCCTTTACTACCCTAGCCGATAGAGCGAAACGTAAGGTAGTAAGCACAGGAGCCGGGCAACCCAACTATTGACCAAAGACATGATTCGGAGCCAATGCATATAATGCTAAATTCAGGGTGCCGAACTATATTGTAAAAAGTGTTCGAACTTTATTGCCATAATATGGGGTGCAATGAAGCCCCTGGCGATTTAAGGCGTACCAAAGTGTACGAGTGCAATTGATAAGATTATCAAGAAAAAATGAAGTAGTAAGCTAGTGCCGCAAAAGTTGGGCCGCAAACTGTTTCCATTATAGTTTGATTAATACATCAAAGCGTATTTTGTACAAATAGTGCGATAAGCAACAATGATTATTTAACATCCCAAGACGAAGGAGGAGCTGCGTACGGGTCCTGAAAGCAGGTAGAATGATCATTAAGAAGAACGTCTAGAGATTCCCCCACACGTCTGTGCTACTTGCCACCTTGGTGTACCCGTCCCTCGAAAGGACTGATTGCCCGGCCGTTGAGAGGGGCTTGTGGAAAAGAAACCTAAAAAGGATAAAAAGAAAAGTAAAAGTATGTGTGTCCAGAGAAAGTAGGGCCATATTGTGGACCACATTCTGGTTATGCCTCCGTCTCTGCCCATGGTATTCTTAGTGCATAATTATGTACGCGCGGTACGTATGCCGCCACTTGGTCATGCCGCGGAGTAGTTCGGACTCGTTTGACAGTGTCCGGGAGCTTAGTCGATGAGTTAAAGTTCTGCCTAAATAGGTCTCTCTGTACTTCCGCTGCCAGGGCCGCGGTGTTCTCCTTCGTACAGAGGGAGCGCTCCGTGTTTTCATTGAATGTTATGACAGCGCGTGGGACGGGAATCTTGAGCTTGAGGTAAGCATAGTGCGAAACCGCATTGAATCGAGCGAATGCGGTTCGTCCGAGCAGTGCGTGATAACCACTTCGGAAAGGGACGATATCGAAGATCAACTCTTCGCTTCTGAAGTTGTCCGGGGATCCGAAGACGACCTCCAATGTGATTGAGCCCGTGTAGCGGGCCTCTGCACCTGGTATAACTCCTTTAAAGGTAGTGTTTGTGGGCTTGATCCTTGATGGATCGATGCCCATTTTGCGCATTGTATCCTTAGAGAGCAGGTTGAGGCTGCTGCCACCATCCATGAGAACTCGTGTCAGGTGGAATCCATCAATTATTGGGTCGAGGACCAGTACGGCTGAACCGCCATGACTGCTACTGGTCGGATGGTCCCTGTGATCAAAGGTGATCGGGCATGACGACCATGGGTTGAATTTTTGGGCGACTGTCTCTATCGCATAGACGTCCCTGAGTGTGTGCTTGCGCTTCCTCTTGGGGATATGGGTAGCGTATATCATGTTCACCATTTTAACTTGAGCGGGAAACTTCTTCTGTCCCCCTGTGTTCGGTGGACGGGGCTCCTCGTCGTCATTCTCTCTTTGCGACCCCTTCTCCTTATCTTCGACATTTAACTTGCCGGCATGGTGCCATGGATTGACATGGATGATCGAGTATGCGGTCCAGGATGGAAGGGCCCCGATTATTTCTTTTATATGGCTTCATCCACTGACTGGACTTGGAGCCACTAAATCCGGCGTTGACTGCCGTGTCATCGGTATTACCACCATTGTTTGGACGCTTGTGCCTGTCGCGTCGGAACTTGACGTTGCTATTTCTGGCTTCCGAGGTGTCAGGTTCACTTGCATTGTTATTGTTGTAGGCTAGCCAGCTATCTTCGCCCGTGCAAAAGCGGGTCATGACTGCAACGAGGGCTGCCATGGACTTCGGCTTTTCTTGGCCGAGGTGTCGGCAAACCATTCGTTGCGGATGTTGTGTTTGAAGGCCGCTAGGGCTTCGACATATGGACAGTCGATGACTTGGTTCTTTTAAGTTAAGAACCTAGTCCAGAATTTCCTTGCTGACTCTCCGGGCTGTTGGACTATGTGACTTAAGTCATCGGCATCCGGAGGTCTGACGTATGTGCCTTGGAAGTTGTCATGGTAGGCGTCTTCCAGGTCTTCCCAACTGCCAACAGAGTTTTCCGGCAGGCTGTTCAGCCAGTGCCGGGTTGGGCCCTTGAGTGTTAGGGGGAGGGTATGTGATGGCATGAAGATCATCGCCGCGGGCCATATGAATATGGAGAATAAAGTCTTCAATCCATACCGCGGGATCTGTGGTTCCATCATATGATTCGATATTCACGGGTTTGAGCCCTTCTGGGAATTCATGTTCCATTACTTCATCAGTGAAACAGAGGGTGTGCGCCGCGCCTCTATATCGGGCCAGATCGTGACGTAGTTCGGATGGAGTCCATTTGCGGCTTTCGGCTCGGACGTGATTGTGCTTGCCATGTTCTGCTTGATAGCCCTCGTCGCACGTTGGGGTACGCCCACGCGATCCGTAGATCGATCTGGCCGGACCTGTTTTGTCTCTTCCTTTACGGCGAGGTAGGATGGGCCAGTGTTCGGCTTGAGTTGCCATTTTGTCCCGGCCACGTGGTGGTCAATCAGCCGTATTACGCGCTAATGGTACAGGCTCAAGTGCCTCGTCATCGAATTGAGGTAGCAGTTTATGCTTCGGGTAACTTTTGGTTGGGCGCTCGAGGCCGTATTCTTCTACTGCCAGGACATCAGTCCATCTATCATTGAGCAGATCTTGATCAGCTTGAAGCTACTGCTACTTCTTTTTCAGGCTCCTTGCAGTGGCTATTAGCCGTTGCTTAAAGCGCTCCTGCTCGAGAGGTTCCTCAGGAACGATAAAGTCTTCGTCACCGAGGCTCGCCTCATCCTCGGAGGGTGGAAGATAATTACTGTCCTCCGAGTCTTTGTTTGCAGCCTGTTCATCAGGGCTAACTCGCCCATCCTCCCGATTGTCTTGTTTAGAGTTTTGTTCGATGTGGTTTTCTTGGTCTTTGGCATCATCCGGGGTGTTGTTGTCTCTCGTGCCGGTATTGTTGTATTTGCTGCAGCGTGATTTAGAGCAGCGTCATCGGTGCTTTTGTTGTATCTCGGGAGGTTTATCCTCTACTTGATTTTTCTCTTTATCGCTGTCACCCTCCTTGGGTGCATCCACCATGTAGACGTCATAAGAAGAGGTAGCCGTCCAGCATCCGGTAAATGGTGGGTTTTCGGCTTGCTCCTCTCTGGCATTGTCCTCCATACTATCGATGTCTTCGGAGCCGTAATCGAGCATGTCAGTTAAGTCCTCTACTGTGGCGATGAAGTGGGTGGTGGGTGGGGCATAAAATTCCCCGCTCTCAGCCCCTTGTCCGGGCTGGGCGTAGTTTGGGTTGCTCCTTCGTAATCACGAGGGATCGCATCAAGTCCAGAGCCTCGCTTAAAGGCGAGGTTTTTTGAGGGATAAAAGGATTCGTGGAGTATGGCGGGAAGGGAATTCCTTGGCCAAGCTCACACGATGCTGACCCCGAGAGTTCGGAGCCGGTGTCCGAGGAAGAGTCCGGCTTGGTGATGGATGCCGGGGATGCTGCTTCCTCTGGCACTCCCGTACTGGCCTAGTGGCCACAGATAGTCCGGCGGGCTTAGAAATACCGTCTTCGGTACTGGCAAGGCGCTTTGTCTTTAAGGCCAAAGCGGAGGTTGGGGTCGTGAATCCTTGGAAGATCAAGTCTCCTCGGATATCAGCGACATAATCCAGGTTGCCAAAACAAATCTGGTGACCTGGGGCGTAGCTGTTGATCTGCTCCAGATGGCCAAGCGAGTTGGCCCGTAGCGCGAAGCCGCTGAATACGAATATCTGGACAGGGGAAAAACCTCCCCTAGGGCAGCGTCGTTAAAGATGATTGGTGGAGCCATCGAACCTTCTGGCGGCGACATAGTGGAACTCTCAATGAAAGCACCAATGTCAGTGTCAAAACCGGCGGATCTTGGGTAGGGGGTCCCGAACTGTGCGTCTGAGGTTGATGGTAACAGGAGACAAGGGACACAAAGTTCAGGCCCTCTAGATGGAGGTAATACCCTATGTCCTGCTTGATTAATATTGATGAGTATGGGGGTTACAAGAGTTGACCTACCACGAGATCGTAATGGCTAAAACCCTAGAAGTCTAGCCTATATGAATATGATTGCCTCTACGGACTAAACCGTCCAGTTTATATAGACACAATAGGGGACTAGGGTTGTACAAAGTTAGTTATAGAGAAAGGAATTTTCATATTCGAACGCCAAGCTTGCCATCCACGCCAAGGAGAGTCCTATCCGGACACGGATGAGAAAATCTTCGGTCTTGTATCTTCATAGCCCATCAGTCCGGCCCATGTCCAATAGGCCAGACGCCCGAGGACCCCTTAGTCCAGGACTCCCTCAGCGCCGGACATCGCCCAGGTTGGACCAGCACTCGGAGGAACACTGGCCCAGGGAGTTGAATTAAGATAATCCTCGGGTTAATTGATCCCTAGGCAAATTTTAGTTCTTATTAGGCAAATGTTAAAATCCGAGGATTATCTTAATTCAACTCCCCGGGCCAGTGTTCAAAGTGAACTATCAAGGGGGTCCCATAACCCCAACCGCGTAAGGAACACAAAATCAAGGAACATAACACCGGTATGGCAGAAACTAGGGCGGAAAGAGTGGAACAAAACACCGAGCAAAAGGCCAAGCCTTCCACCCTTTGCCAAGTATGTAGATGCATTAAATTAAATAAGAGATATTGTGATATCCTAACGTATCCATGTTCCAACATGGAACAACCTGCAAGGCACCTGCAACATAGCCAAACAAAGGTTTGCTAGCAAGGTGGGTTAGAGGCTTGACATGGCAATATGGGAGGCATGATAAACAAGTGGTAGGTAGCGCAACATAGCGATAGAACGAACAACTAGCAAGCAAAGATATAAGTGATATCGAGGGTAATGGTCATCTTGCCTGCAAAGTTCTCAGAGTTGTCGAAAGCTTGCTCCTAGTAAACGTACTCCATAGGTTCCTCGTTCACAAACTCCTCTCCCAGCTCTACCCGAAGCAAGAACACAAGCAAAACAACAACAATCAATGATGATGCAATGCACAAGCAACATGATGCAATACATGGCATGGAATGCAAGGTATGATGTGCAATGCATATGGGTACTCCGAAAGGGAAAGGATGATTAAAGCATGAACTTGGAAAACCAAGCATGCCGATGTAAAGATTGAGTGATTTCGGTTGAAATTGATATAAGGATCACCGAAAACGGATGCACGGTTTGCAAATGACGAGCCAAACAAGAATGATGCAAAACTGTGCTTAATAGCATCATGGCACTTAAGATGCAATAAGAATCTATGCTACAACACTCCAATATAGCAATAAAGCACATGGCACTGAAGTACAAGTAAAGCTCTGGAAATCATGAACACTGAGCTCCTGGTAGAACTCACTAGAACAAGCTTAAAATAGCATGGCAAAAATGCAAATGATAACGGGTTCACAGACTTTGTGAAAATACTAAACAAGGTATAAACAACATCAGGTAGCAATGTTTAGAGCTAGCAAACAACATGCTACAGGAACATATCATGGCAAACAAAGGCATGGTGTGCTACTACTAAAGGTAAACAACAAAACTCCCTTACTTAACTTTAACCAAAAATGCATAGACAAGATGGTAGCATCAATGCAAACATTTCAAGTGATATGATCAGTTTCAGACTTAGAAGAAAATCATAGCATGGCAGAAACAAATTCATGCTAGCAGCTTTGCAAGCTCATGCCACTCACCACAAAGCATATCATGGCATCACAAGGTTACCAATAGTAAGAAGACACTATTATGAAGCTAAACATGGCAACAAAATTTTGATAGGGTGCATGGATCACTAGCAAAACAAATGGCAAAAATGAACTTCATGTTAAGAATCTGCCAGCAACAATATTTAGCAAAAGTAGAGCATGGTAATGACAAGATATACTACTGCATAATTACAACCAGAGGCATGAATGGATGGAGCAAAACCATATCTTCCAAACACTCTTACTGAACTACCTCAAAATTAAGGATGGCAATTTTACCCATGGGCATGGATACCCATGGATATCTGACGCGAATGGATATGGTTTGGATATGCTTTTGTGTCCATGGGCGGCGCCCAAACCCGACCCGATTGCTCGTGGGTAGGGCATGGATATATCTTGTACCAGTGGGTATACCCAAAACCAATCCGATAGTATGACTTAATGGGTCAAAATTTGATATCCCTACCCCACAGTCACGTGTCCCACTGCAATTTTACACTTAGTTATCTAAAACATGCAAAAGAAATTGCATAATCCCCGTTGTAACTTTTATTAGTTGACATTTAATCCCCTTAGTAACATACCCCAATGACCAATGCCCCTTCCCTTATTTTTATCTCCTTGTTTAATGAATCGTCATTCTCATCTATTAGAAAATACTAAATGATCTTAAGTTGTTAGTGGACGTTGATTTACCATAATTGAGGCCTAGCCTGCCACGAGGTGAATACTTGAAGAGCTTATGTTAACATTGTGTTATGTCTTATTTATATGTCTCAAGGGGACCCAATGGATATCCAGTGGGTATGCATATCCATTGGGTTTGGACATGGACACAATTTTTCACCCATGTATTTTTTCATGGGCGGACAAAGAATGTCTTCATGGATATGGATATGGATTTGATATGGTTCAACCCGATCCAAACCCGGCCCATTGCCATCCTTACTCAAAATATGCATGGATCTATTTGTGACAACAAGACAACATAGCAACATATTGTAACAGTAAAAGACTTAGCAAAAATTCTAAGTGTCTGAAATCAGCAACATCATGTGGCCTAGTTTGGATGCTTGTGCTAGTCACCATAGAGCTCATAAAAATACAAGGCTTGGACCACTGTAAAGATGGCATGGAGATTCTCCTAAAACATGTCGGCATGAGGCTCATAGGATGCACACACAAAATGCAATGAAAATGACAAATCAGCAAGTTATGATGAATTCGAGCAGAAAACATCATATAACACTTTTGCAACGAAGGTTGGGGCATCAATATGGACAGTAACATGCATGAAAGTGACAATAACATGAACAGCACCGCGAGACGAACATTTTGATATATCATATGCGCAAATCGAGGCTCTGAGCATGGAGATATGACATCTCAAAGAGGGGCACATGAGGTGGAGATTTTCGGGACTTAGAGGAATTCTACCACTCCGGATCTAGGGTTTGCACGGAAACCGAGGCGTCCGGAGAAGTCATAGGAGTTGGAGGAGACGGTGACCGTAGATCGCGGGGACAAGGTTTCTAGCGAGGAGCTGGCCGGATCCGGGCCGTCGTCGAGCTGCGCGACCGTATCTAGGGTCGGCGACATCGGGCGGCGTAGTGTCGAGGACGTCCGGTAGGCGGCGGGACCAAGGCGGCGGAGGTCGGAGCGGCAATGAGCTTGTGCGGTGGCGGCGGCAAGCGCGGACGGCGCGGGCAACACACGGGCAGTGGCGCGGAGGCGATGGGCCGGGAGGGCCCAACCCGGGCTCTCAGGGCCGCGGCGTTGGTGGAGGCGGAGGTAGACACGTCGCGCGACAGGGTTCCCTGGGGCGTGGCGGTGGACGTGACCAGCGTCACCCAGACATGTCCGGCGGCGCGGTGGAGGGTGGAGCAAGGGTTTCGCCTGAATTTTGAGTAGGGGAGGCATATTTATAGGTAGGAGGAGCTAGGAGCACTACAAAAAAGACATTTCAGTGATGATACGTGTTTGTCACAGTAGGTCATGTTTTCTGTCATGCATGTACATCCATGAGGATTTTATGACAGAATCAAGATAGTCGTACATGTGCTGTCGTAGAAATGTTCGATGACATTACCAAAATTATCATCATGGAAGTGTCCACTTCCATGACGATAAATCGGACGTCATAGAAGTGGTTTGGTCAAGGGTGACCGACACGTGGCATCCACCGTAAGAGGTCGTCGTTAAGCTATCGGGTCCGGTTTTGGATCTGATAACCCGTTAACAGTCCGGACCAATGGCGATTTTCCATGTGTAAAATTATCATTGGCCACAGGAAACACCAAATTTCCAACGTTAAGCTATCGGGTCGCCGTTAAGCTATCGGGTCCGGACCAGGCTGAATTTCCAACGTATCTATAATTTTTGATTGTTCCATGCTATTATATATTCTGTTTTGGATATTTAATGGGCTTATTTATACACTTTTATATTATTATTGGGACTAACCTATTAACCGGAGGCCCAGCCCAAATTGCTGTTTTTTTGCCTATTTCAGTGTTTCGCAGAAAAGGAATATCAAACGGAGTCCAAACGGAATGAAACCTTTGGGAGCGTGATTTTTGGAACAAACATGATCCAGAGGACTTGGAGTGGACGTCAATCAACCAACGAGGAGGCCACGAGGCAGTGTGGCATGCCTACCACCCCTGGGTGCGCCCTCCATCCTCGTGGGCCCCTCGTGGCTCCACCGACCTACTTCTTCCTCCTATATATACCTACGTACCCTGAAAACATCCAGGAGCACCACGAAATCCTATTTCCACTGCCGCCACCTTCTGTACCCAAGAGATCCCATCCTGGGGCCTTTTCTGCAGCTCCGTCGGAGGGGGCATTGATCACGGAGGGCCTCTACATCAACTCCAAGGCCCCTCAAATGATGTGTGAGTAGTTTACCTCAGACCTTCTGGTCCATAGTTATTAGCTAGATGGCTTCTTCTCTATCTTTGGATCTCAATATAAAGTTCTCGTCGATTCTCTTGGAGATCTATTCGATGTAATCTTCTTTTGCGGTGTGTTTGTCGAGATCCGATGAATTGTGGGTTTTTGATCAAGACTATCTATGAACAATATTTGAATCTTCTCTGAATTCTTTTATGTATGATTGGTTAGCTTTGCAAGTCTCTTCGAATTATCAGTTTGGTTTGGCCTACTAGATTGATATTTCTTGCAATGGGAGAAGTGCTTAGCTTTAGGTTCAATCCTGCGGTGCTCGAGCCCAGTGACAATAGGGGAAACGACACGTATTGTATTGTTGCCATCGAGGATAAAAAGATGTGGTTTATATTATATTGCATGAGTTTATCCATCTACATCATGTCATCTTTCTTAAAGCGTTACTCTGTTCTTATGAACTTAATACTCTAGACGCATGCTGGATAGCGGTCGATGTGTGGAGTAATAGTAGTAGATGCAGGCAGGAGTCAGTCTACTTGTCACGGACGTGATGCCTATATACATGATCATACCTAGATTTTCTCATAACTATGCTCAATTCTATCAATTGCTCGACAGTAATATGTTCACCCATTGTAATTCTTAGACGAGTATTGTATTACAAGCCAGGGGCCTCGAGGGCTCGAATACAAGGGCTCAATCATAGATGAGTCAACGGAAGCAACAATATCTGAGTACAGACATAAGTTAAACAAGTTTGCCTCAAGAAGGCTAGCCCAAAAGTAACATCGATCGAAAAGGCAAGGCCTCCTGCCTGGGACCTCCTAACTACTCCTTGAAGCCAAACTCCATGTATAATAATCCTCGAGATCCTCTGGCTCCTGGACTCCATCATTTGATCGCAAAAACCGGGAAAGGGGGAAAAAGAAGTAGCAAAGCAACCGTGAGTAATCCTCCAAAGTACTCGCAAGCAAGGATCTACACTACATATGCATTGGTATCAATGAAAGGGTAGTATAAGTGGACTGAACTATAGAATACCAAAATAAGAGGGGGATAGCTAGTCCTATCGAAGACTACGCTTCTAGTCGCCTCCATCTTGAAGCATGTCGAAGAGTGTAGATGGTAAGTTCACCAAGTATCATCATATAGCATAATCCTACCCGGCGATCCTCCCCTCATCGCCCTGTGAGAGAGCGATCACCGGGTTATATCTAGCACCTGGAAGGTTTTATTTTATTAAGTATCCAGTTCTAGTTGTCATAAGGTCAAGGTACAACTCTGGGTCGTCCTTTTACTGAGGGACACGGCTATTCGAATAGATAAACTTCCCTGCAGGGGTGCAACACATTTCCCAACACGCTCAATCCCCTTTGGATGGAAACAGACCTAGTCCCCTTAATACAAGAGCAGGCTTACGGTCTAATCCGGCACACGCCGCTCAGTCGCTGACGTCACGAAGGCTTCGGCTGATACCACGACGTCGAGTGCCCATAACTGTTCCCGCGTAGTTGGTTAGTGCGTATAGGCCGGTGGCCAGGCTTAGATCAAATACCAAGATGTCGTTAAGCATGTTATTTTGAAATAACCGCGGACCGACCAGGGCCAGGCCCACCTCTCTCCTAGGTGGTCTCAACCTACCCTATCACTCCGCCACAAAGATACACTCAGAGGGCTGTCAGGACAAACGTCCTTTCAGACCCAATCCGTGAATCACTCGCGGGTACTCTTCGAGGCGAACCATCATTAGTTTCCACAAGTATCAAATATTATGTAAGAGTATATACCCATGATCACTTCCCGAGTGATCACGGCCCGATAGTATAGCATGGCAGGCAGACAAGAATGTTGGGCCACTGACGATAAACTAGCATCCTATACTAAACATTTAGGATTGCAGGTAAGGTTTCAATAACTGTAGCAACAATGAGACGCTATGCATCAGGATAGGATTAACGGAAAGCAGTAACATGCTACACTACTCAAATGCAAGTTGTAGAGAGAAGAATAGGCGATATCTGGTGATCAAGGGGGGGGGGGCTTGCCTGGTTGCTCTGGCAAGTAGGGGTCGTCAACAACGTAGTCGGTCGGGGCACCAGTAGGGGCGTCAGTCTCGTAGTCCACCGGAGAGAAGAGGAGGAAGAAACAATGAATACAATGCAAACAGATGCATATCGATGCATGACATGACAAGTAACGGTGCTAGGTGTGCCCTGGCGGTATGAGGTAATACCGGTGAAGGGGGAAACATCCGAGAAAATATTCCCGGTGTTTCGCATTTTCGGACAAATGAATCGGAGGGGGAAACTTGCATATTCGCTATGCTAGGGATGCGTGGCGGATGGACGGGCTGCGTATTCGGATTCGTCTCGCCGTTCTGAGCAACTTTCATTTACAAAGTTTTTCCATCCGAGCTACAGTTTATTTTATATTGATTTTAACAGATTTAAATCAAATTTTGGATTTATTTAATTATTTTAATTCAACATTATCCAGAACAGTGTATGCTGACATCAGCATGACGTCAGCAGTCAACAGGGGTGTTGACTGGTCAAACTGACGTGTGGGTCCCACATGTCATAGGATGAAGACTAATTATTTGTTAACATTTAATTAGCAGGTTTAATTAGAAATAATTAGTTAAGTAAACAGTGTTAATTAATTAATTATTATTTGTTTATTTAATTCTTTTTTTGCAAAACTGTTCTGGGAGTGGGGCCCCACTATCATTGGCCTTAAGGGCCATAGCGGTTTTGGGTGAGCAGCAGGGCGAGGCGCCCGAACGGGCGCGAGCCCGAGGGGCGCGCACGGTGACCGTGCCCGGAGCAGTGGCGCGGTGGGGCCGTGGCAGGAGGCGGGGCCGGGCGGCTCCAAGCGAGGGCGGCCAAGCAGTAGCGGGTCGTGGCCAGGCGGGGGCAACTAGGAGGGTGCGCGAGCGGGAAGGCGCGGCCAATGCCAGCGAGCAGCGGAGTCAGGCCGGTACGAGCGACGCCGGGTCCTAGCAGATGTGGGCGCGGGCGGGGGGAGGCTCGGGCAGCACTGGGAAGAAGCAAGGGAGAGCTGCGAGTGGAGGCGGGCACATCAGTCGGCGGAGTGGCTGCAGCGAGCAGGCTGGGCGAGCGCTGGAATCGGCGGAGGCTGTAGCTGCGGGGCAAGCACGGGAGCAAGGTGAGTTGTGGGCAGGGGCGGGCGCATCGGGGCGTGCAGTGAGCGAGCAACTACGAGGAGCGGCAATGGGCAAGCGAGCGGCGAAAGCAGGAGCAAGAGCAACACACAGTTTAGCAGAAACAGTAGGAGCGGCTCCTAGTTGAGAGCTGCAATGGCGGCGACCGGACAGGGGACGACGAGCGCGGGGCGAAGGGACTGCGCGAGCGGCAGCGGGAGTTGGGCGTGGACGCGAGCGACAGAGGACGCGCGTGGGCATGATGACCGGGCCGGTGGCGCAAGCATGGCGGGACGACTATGGGCACGATGGGGAATAAACATCAAGCTCGAATCCGAGCTCGAGGAACAATGAGGAGGAGGAGGCGGGATCACAGAGGAGTGCGAGGGGTAGCTCGGGGAGGACGGGGATGCTTCGGTTGGTGCAGGTCGACGGTGACGGCGGTGCATCGAGCGACGGCGTCGCGATCCGGCTCTAGGGTAGCTCCGGCCTTGAGCTAGTGGTCCAGGGAGACGAAGCAGACGTTGGCGGAGATTTTGGCATGGCTGTTGGGTGCGGGGTCGACGGTCACCGCGATGGAGTCCGACGAACGACAATGAAGACACTCGGGATGGTGGGGAAGATAGGGCAATGCATGGTGGGGGGGAGGAGGCGTCGAGTGGGACTAGGGTTAGCCAGGGGGGTTGGGAAAGGCCTTGTAGTCACGGGGGATGTGGTGGATTGCCGACACATGGTTGATCCGTGACGTGGTCGGTCATACGGGGACCACCCAACCCTTGGTGAGAAGTAGGAAGAAGAAGAAGGTGGGGCTGGTGGCCTGGGCCGTTTGGTTTAATGGACCAAGGTGCCCTGTAGATTTAGGTCTCTCTTTTTTTGTATTCCTTTCTCTGTTTCTTTTATTTCTTTACCATTTTCATTTATAGTTCTTTTATTTTAGTTTTATAAAATACCGAAGTGGAACCTAAATAGATACTACAAATTATGCCACTGCCACAATAGTTTAAAACTTATAACAATTTAGTTTTCAAATTGTTTATTATTTTATAAGCATTTAAATAATTGTATTTGCTACCATTTTATTCATTTTAGAGTTTTTAAACATTTTTTAAAGTGTGGTTTCTCCACCAGTATTATCCATGATTAATTTGCCACATTGGGAACATTTTAGTTTTGAATTTTGAAAATTTTAATTGTTTGACTTGATTTTGAATTAGAATTTTGAATCGATTTTTGAACTAACCCGAGGTTAACTATAGTGATAGAGGTGACATGGCATCATTAACGGGGGATTAGTGTACCCTAATTATCCGGGCGTCACAATTCTCCTCCACTACAAGAAATGTCGTCCAGAGATTTAAGAGGTAATGAAAGGGGGAAAGGTTTTGGTTACGAATCTATTGGGTCTTCTCATCCTGGCTTGCTCTTCGCGAAGAAGTTGATCCCTGTCGTTGATGTCTTCATTTCTCTACTTCAGGTCATCTTGATGAAGTCACATCCTTTCTTCGGGGTCTGTCTCGTACTTACGAACAGGTAAGGGGCAGTTCGACAATGATAGAATGCTATAAGGGTTAACCATCGGGGGTTATCTCAGGAATGAACACAGGGGTATCTCTCGAGTTGGTTAAATGAAACACATCAAGAGACAAGCAAGAAGGTATAGTAAGAAGTATCAAGCGGATAGGCAACCGTTTGATGCCCAATTAGAAGGTGAAAGGGTTTCAGGGCACAACAATAAGTACTGCGTCTGATACCAGAATAGATCACTAGGAAGGTGACCCATCAATTACATATGTAGCTAGGCTCGAGGAATAACTTTGGCAACAGGGTGTACAGGAGAGTCAGGTTTCGATCCTGTGGAACTGTGGGTTATGGGCCCACCATGTGGGTTACAATAAGGAAGGGCGTTGACATCTGGCACGGTCATGATAGCCAGGCATGTCAGAGAATAACCGATCAGTTATGTTGATTGTATCATTGGTACCAAGGGTGAGGGACGAAGAGAACCATTTTCCTGCTCGTTGAACGAGGCAGACTATTAGGCAAAGTTCTCGTCCATCAGTGGCTACCGGAATATCATCAACAATAGTAACAGGGCCTCATTGACAGAATTGTACACCGAGGTGTTTACATATGCAGGAGAATATTACTGCTTAGATCATATAGATCACAAGAAACGTTAAACCAACCAATGGAAAGGAAAATATGGTTATCAGATTAAATAGAACAATCGAAAGGAAAATGTGTTAAAACACATATTTCGAGTGTATATCCTTCCCAAGGACAAGCAGAGCATGATATCCATGATAGGATATAATGTAGAAAACTATTTAGGTAAGGGGAGGGAAAATTCTTGACAGCGGTGTTTGGATAATTGAGCAGGAAGCATTTAGCATTAGGCTTCAAATGTTCTTGTTGAAAATCAGAGTACCACCGACATGCTTCGAGATAGCATGGACATGGTCTTCAAGCAAAGGTCGGACTTGGATACACAAAGGATTCATCAAGAACAACTTATAGAATAAGTCTTACAATTTCCTCATGGAAGAGTGGCTAACCTTCCTAAAAGAAAACTATAACAATAGGTCCTCCGACCTAGTATGCTAGGCATGATATCACCTTATTGGGTTATATAAAGATCAATGCTATGTCTCTTGGAAAATGTTCCAACCATCATATTTGACAAGTTTCAAATCTGATTGGTGCTAGGACACCTCAGACTCGGGATGCCTGAGAAGAAGAGGTGCAACACAATTGATAAGAGGACATTATATGTTTCTCGGGAAATGAACTATGGAAGTGAGTTCTGAACAAGGGCTCACTATTAAATCAAGGAGAGGTGAGGAGGTGACTGATTGACTCAGCAACAATCCATTGAGATTTCCAAAAAGATGGATTTCCACAACTATGTTAACAAGGAGATAACATTAGCTAGATCAAATAACTAAATGATGTATGCTCAAGGAAAACATACACAGTTAAACATTGGTTGAAATGTGCACCTAATATATGGGCTAGGTAGCACGATCAATGTTCAAATGATGATTCAATAATCCATAGATGTAGAATGAAACTATAGACCAATAACTTCAAAGCAATAGGGTTGGTAGAAGTTTAGAATTTACACATCACAGACCATTTGTCGGTATTCTGGTTAGAAACAACACGGGGACCAAGAAAAGGAATGGTGATGTTAATAAGTATCACTTGTATCAAGAATTCTTAAGGGTGGTGAATTTCCCTTGACATTCTTGACATAAAAGATAGCAATACTCCAAGGTAGAACATAACATAAGTTGGGTAGCAAGGATCTCAAGGTACAACACAAAACATGAACAAGTTTCTGTTGAAGGGAAAGCACGAATGTTTTCGATGATAACACAAATCATCGAGGGGCAAGGATGGTATTTCTCATCATGAATTCAATTGATATCCTAGAAAAGCTCAGTAGGCTGATGATGATCCGACACATTTGTCGAGAGATTTCATGAAGATGTAATCGATCGGTGATCACATCAAGTAAAAGGAATGACGAAGCGGAAGGTTATTGGAACCATGGGTAGGACACAAACTCGAATTCAAGTGTGTTGTACAAGGAGAAATGATATGATGAGGAAGATCGATGTAAGATTAGCTCACTATCTAAATTTCTGCTCTGGGAAGAAGGACCAGGTAGCATAGTTAAAATTGAGCACAAAAATGATATAGCCGATTAGGCTAGGAATGAATTGAAGGATTATTAAACTCATAAGCAATGAAAATTACTTAGACTTATTGAATCGGAGTGCAGAATCGATTCACTTATCTGCGTTCTCGGGTGACTAATAACTCACAACCCGGGGAAAATCAAAAATCAATGAGAAGCAATTATAGATGAAGACTCATAGGAAGCAACACAATTCTTTGATATTCTCGAGATACTGGAGGGTATTACTCGAAGGAAGATCGACATAGGGATTGCGGAGATGTATTGATCCGCAGAAGACAAATGTTTTCACTTGCTTGAGAAATGGGATCAAGTAGAAAATATGGTCAGAACCATGATTCCAAAGGATCAATTCACAGATACCAGATAATTTTATAACAAGGAAAAAATTATTTACAAGAAGCTTCCATGATAGGATCTACATCGTGTCCATGGGCATGAACACAAGTTCAAGGTCGACTCCCACTTCTTCAATGTATAACCTTCCATTCACCTCTCGCTTTTAGAAAATGACATTAGTTGTTGAAAGTTTTACCTGGTGCAATACTAGATAATTATGGACCGTGAAATCTTTTGGGTTCACACAGATTAAGGAAGGCATAGGTTCAACCCATCTGGGCATCGTAGAAACATATACCACAAACTTCAGGAGTAAATAATACAAGCTTGAAAGTGGATCATGGTTGACAAAAGTAGAGGATACAATTTACCAAAGGCATTATGTATCAGGTAAAGAACTCACAAGAATTTTGGTTGTGAAGGACACTATCGGATAATAACCTGGCAATGGGTATAGCGGTCCACAACGGGGCTAATGTGAGTATCGGTACCCAACCAGAGGGAGAAAAAATGCAAGCAGATCAGACTATAGAAACAACTAAGTAACTCAAAGCTCAAATGCGGAGGAATTATTAATTCCAAGACAAGGGATCAGAAGCAATGCTCTTATTAGGGATGGATAAGCTGAATAGCCTTAGGGGTACAATCGATGGCAATTTGATTGGCCGAAATCCAGCTCATGTTTAAAATGACGTCTGAGCCGGAAGGATGAATTCTAGGATCTGATTGAGGATTGCGAGCATTCGCAACATATTGAATCAATAGACTCAAAATAAAAATGGCAAGGGGTGCCAATAAGATTACGAGATTTATGGCATTAACCATAACGCAAGCAAGCAAGAATTTCAGGAGCAATAGGCTGGTCGGGATTTTCGAAAGACCGAATGGTATTTTGAAGACTTTTGTGAAATACATGAATCATCTAGGGATGAGCGGATACTCGATAAGTGCGAGAAATTATCCATAGGGGTATTCATGTGGCAAAGAACTACAAGGCAGTAGGCACAAAGTATTCTCGGAACAATAAAGAGAATTTCGGTGTATCTTGTAATAACAAGATCAAATGGGGATGAATGTATGAACGGCATTCGTAGGTAGTTATCCATAAGGATACATCGGTGGCAGGGAATTGTAAAAGCGATGGCACAAGTGCCTCGAGAGAACATCGGAGATTATCTTCGGAATCTTCTAGCGCAGTAGGCGATCATCTGTAATAAGGGGCTCTCTAGGCGAATGTGATCACGAGATCCTAATGTTAGAGTTAATAAAACCAATCTAACCCGAATAGAAGACAGATCAGAGTCCTAGAGTATAGACGAGGAATAAAAGATCCTAATACCACCCTAATGGCGACGTGGGCCCGTCAGACACACAGCCATGTCAGTAAAATGTTTTGCAATGTCTAGACTCGACTTCGGTCAAGGAGTGTGTAAGGGGAATTCCTATAGGCATTCGGCTCTGATATCAACTTGTGACGCCCCCGATTCGATCGTACGCTAATCATACACGCAAACGTGTACGATCAAGATCAGGGACTCACAGATAGATATCACAACACAACTCTACAAAAAAATAAGTAATACAAGCATCATATTACAAGCCAGGGGCCTCAAGGGCTCGAATACAAGGGCTTGATCATAGACGAGTCAGCGTAAGCAACAATATCTGAGTACAGACATAACTTAAACAAATTTTCCGTAAGAAGGCTAGCAAAAAAGTAGCAATGATCGAAAAGCCCTCCTGCTTGGGATCTCCTAACTACTCCCCGAAGCCAAACTCCATGCAGAATCATCCTCGGGATCCTCTGGCTCCTAGACTCCATCATATGATCGCAAAAACCGGGAAAGGGGGAAAAAGAAGTAGCAACGAAACCGTGAGTACTCATCCAAAGTACTCGCAAGCAAGGATCTACACTACATATGCATTGGTATCAATGAAAGGGTAGTATAAGTGGACTGAACTGCGGAATGCCATAATAAGAGGGGGATAGCTAGTCCTATCGAAGACTACGCTTCTGGTCGCCTCCGTCTTGAAGCATGTAGAAGAGAGTAGATGGTAAGTTCACCAAGTATCATCGTATAGCGTAATCCTACCCGGCGATCCTCCCCTCTTCGCCCTGTGAGAGAGCGATCACCGGGTTATATCTAGCACTTGGAAGGGTGTATTTTATTAAGAATCCAGTTCTAGTTGTCATAAGGTCAAGGTACTACTCCGGGTCATTCTTTTACCGAGGGACACGGCAATTTGAATAGATAAACTTCCCTGAAGGGGTGCATCACATTTACCAACACGCTCGATCCCCTTTGGCCGGACACACTTTCCTGGGTCATGCCCGGCCTCGAAAGATCAACACATCGCACCCCCACCTAGGCACAATAGAGAGGACAGCACGCCGGTCTAAATCCTATGGCGCAGGGGTCTGGGCCCATGGCCCATTGCACACCTGCACGTTGCGAGGGCGGACGGAAGTAGACCTAGTCCCCTTAATACAAGAGCAGGCTTACGGTCCAATCCGGCGTGCGCCGCTCTGTTGCTGACGTCACGAAGGCTTCGGCTGATACCACGACGAAGAGTGCCCATAAATGTTCCCGCGTAGTTGGTTAGTGCGTATAGGCCAGTGGACAGACTCAGATCAAATACCAAGATGTCGTTAAGCGTGTTATATTGAAATAACCGCGGGCGCCGACCAGGGCCAGGCCCACCTCTCTCCTAGGTGGTCTCAACCTACCCTGTCGCTCCGCCACAAAGATACACTCAGAGGCCGTCGGGACAAACGTCCTTTCGGACCCAATCCGTGAATCACTCGCGGGTACTCTTCGAGCCAACCCGTCTTTAGTCTCCACAAGTATCATATATTATGTAAGATTATATACCCGTGATCACTTCCCGAGTGATCACGGCCCGATAGTATAGCATGGCAGGCAGACAAGAATGTTGGGCCACTGACGATAAACTAGCATCCTATACTAAACATTTAGGATTGCAGGTAAGGTTTCAATAACTGTAGCAACAATGACACGCTATGCATCAGGATAGGATTAATGGAAAGCAGTAACATGCTACACTACTCAAATGCAAGTAGTAGAGAGAAGAATAGGCGATGTCTGGTGATCAAGGGGGGGGCTTGCCTGGTTGCTCTGGCAAGTAGGGGTCGTCAACAACGTAGTCGGTCGGGGAACCAGTAGGGGCGTCAGTCTCGTAGTCCACCGGAGAGAAGAGGAGGAAGAAACAATGAATACAATGCAAACAGATGCATATCGATGCATGACATGACAAGTAACGGTGCTAGGTGTGCCCTGGCGGTATGAGGTGATACCGGTGAAGGGGGAAACATCCGAGAAAATATTCCCGGTGTTTCGCGTTTTCGGATAGATGAATCGGAGGGGCAAAGTAGCGTGTTCGCTATGCTAGGGATGTGTGGCGGATGGACGGGCTGTGTATTCGGATTCGTCTCGCCGTTCTAAGCAACTTTCATGTACAAAGTTTTTCCATCCGAGCTACGATTTATTTTATATTGATTTTAACAGATTTAAATAAAATTTTGGATTTATTTAATTATTTAATTCAACATTATCCAGAACAGTGTATGCTGACGTCAGCATGACGTCAGCATTCAACATGGGTGTTGACTGGTCAAACTGACGTGTGGGTCCCACATGTCATAGTATGAAGACTAATTATTTGTTAACATTTAATTAGTTGGTTTAATTAGAGTTAATTAGTTAACTGAACAGTGTTAATTAATTAATTTATTATTATTTATTATTTTAATTTTTTTTGCAAAACTGTTCTGGGAGTGGGGCCCCACTATCAATGGCCTTAAGGGCCATAGCGGGTTTGGGCGAGCAGCGGGGCGAGGTGTCTGAACGGGCGCAAGCCTGAGGGGCGCGCACGACGCGCACGGCGGCCTTGGCCAGAGTAGCGGCGCGGCGGGGCCGTGGCAGGAGGCGGGGCGGGGCGGCGTACTGGCTGCAGAGAGTAGGCGGGGCGAGCGCCGGAATCGGGGGCGGCTGTAGGCGCGGGCGGTGTAGGGCAAGTGCGGGAGCGAGGCGAGGCGTGGGCAGGGCGGGCGCAGCTGGGCGCGTGGTGAGCGAGCAACGAAGAGGAGCGGCAACGGGCAAGCGAGCGGCGGCAGCAGGAGCAAGAGCAACACACAGTTTAGCAGAAACTGCAGCAGCGACTCCAAGTCGAGAGCGGCAGTGGCGGCGGCCGGACGGGGGACGACGAGCGCGGGGCAAAGGGACTGCGCGAGCAGCAGAGGACGTGCGTGGGCGCGACGACTGGGCTGGGGGCGCAAGCATGGCGGGACGACTACGGGCACGATGGGGAACAAACATCAAGCTCGAATCTGAGCTCGGGGAACAATGAGGAGAGGCGGGCTCACAGAGGAGTGCGAGGGGTAGCTCAGGGAGGACAGCAATGCTTCGGTTGGTGTAGGTCGATGGTGACGGTGGAGGATCGAGCAGCGGCGTCGTGATCTGGCGCTAGGGTGGCTCCGGCCTTGAGCTAGTGGTTCAGGGAGACGAAGCAGACGCTGGCGAAGCTTCTAGACACGGCGGTTGGGTGCGGGGTCGATGGTCGGGATGGTGGGGAAGAGAGGGCAATGTGAGGTGGGGGAAAAGGAGGCGTCGAGTGGGACTAGGTTTAGCCAGGGGGGTCGGGGACGGCTTTGTAGTCGCGGGGGATGCGGTGGATTGCCGACACGTGGTCGATCCGCGACGTGGTCGGGCATATGGCGACCACCCAACCCCTGGTGAGTAGTTGGAAGAAGAAGAAGGTGGGGATGGTGGCCTAGGCCGTTTGGTTTAATGGGCCAAGGTGCCCAGTAGGTTTAGGTCTCTCTTTTTTGTATTCCTTTCTCTATTTCTTTTAATTCTTTACTATTTTCATTTATAGTTTATTTTATTTTAGTTTTATAAAATACCAAAGTCGCACCTAAATACATGCTGCAAATTATGCCATTGCCATAATAGTTTAAAACTTATGACAATTTAGTTTTGAAATTGTTTATTATTTTAAAAGCATTTAACTAATTGTATTTGCTACCATTTTATTCATTTTAGAGTATTTAAACATTTTTTAAAATTGTGGTTTCTCCACCAGTATTACCCATGATTTATTTGTCACATTGGGAACATTTTAGTTTTGACATTGAAATTTTTAATTGTTTGACTTCATTTTGAATTTTGAATTGGTTTTTAAACTAACCCGAAATTAACTATAGTGACAGAGGTGACGTGGCATCATTAACGGGGGATTACAGTTGCCTAATTATCCGGGCGTCGCACCTATCTTGAGAGAAGTCACTAGTGAAACCTATGGCCGCGGGTCTATTTTCCATCATACAAGTTTCCAATCTATTTTATTTTGCAATCTTTACTTTCAACTTATATCATAAAAATACCAAAAATACTTATCTTATTATTGTTGTCTCTATCAGATCTCACTCTTGCAAGTGGTCATGAAGGGATTGAGAACCCGTTTATCGCGTTGGTTGTGAGGTTCTTATTTTTTTGTGTAGGTACGAGGTGACTCATGCGTGGTCTCCTACTGGATTGATACCTTGGTTTCTCAAAAACTGAGGGAAATACTGACGCTGCTTTGGTGCATCACCATTTTCTCTTCAAGGGAAACCCAATGCATGCTCAAGAGGTAGCAAGAAGGATTTCTGGCGCCGTTGCTAGGGAGTCTAAGCACAAGTCAAGACATACCAAGTACCCATCACAAACTCTTATCCCTTGCATTACATTATTTCCATTTGCCTCTCGTTTTCCTCTCCCCCACTTCACCCTTGCCATTTTATTCGACGTTTTTCCATTCGCCTTCTTCTCGTATGTATCTTTCTTTGTGTTTCCATGTGCCTTCTATTTGCTTGCATCTTTAAAAAGGGCAACCTGGTGCATGTAGCTCCCGCTTGCGCAGGGTCTAGGGAAGGGTCCGACCACTTTTTTCTTGCATCTTTGCTTGCTAAAAATCTATTGATATGGATCCACTTAAAATCTTCTACTTGGATCATCTTCGATCCTTATGCGCTCGTGCTGAAACCCCAACTAGCCTAGTTGATGGGAAATCTTTAGATGAGCATGCTCATTTTGTGCGTAACCGTTTGTCTGAAAAAGGGAGACTCTAATGGGATCAAATAAATATATTGCTAAGTTATGCTTGGAATCTTTGTGAAATTTGTGATATTACTTGTTGCTCTAAGAACCCTAAAAAACACCTCCCCTACCTATGTGAGTTTAATGATAATGAAATCTTATCTTCTTATGAAAAGGGTGTTTATAATTACTACGATATCGCACAATTTGAAGAATTTGTTGCTCTTAAGGGTGCTTATGAAGTTGCTTCTTTGATTGAAAAGTATGATATTACTCTCTACGAATCAAATTTTTTTCACATACTTAAATATTGCTATGAAAACTATGCTCATAATGTCTATGTCAAAGAATTTATTGAAAGAATGACCGTTGCTTCGGAAGAAAATAATGATATGCATGAATCTATAGATAATTATGATTCTGATGATTTGATTGTAATATCCCTTGATGAACATGATTTTTGCTATTCTTGTGGCCATGATGCCAATATTTATGAAAATAAATTTGCCATAGTTCCTTATGTTAAACATGATATCGTCGCTATTGCACCCATACTTGATATTTCCTTCAATGAAAAGCATGATTGCAATGATATTATTATAAATTCTCTTAATGTAAATTGTGTTAATGATATGCAAAACCTCAAGCTTGGGGATGCTAGTTTTGCTATGACTACTATTTGTTGCAATGATCATGATTGGGGTGATTCTTCTTTTGATCTTGAAAATTTATTTAAGCCCCATGATGAATATGAGATTGATAATAGTGTATGAAATATTATTGAAAGTGGGTTTGGAAGAGTGTCAACTCTAGATCCCACATATTTGGAGCATGTTCAATCTTATGATAAAAGTGGGTTTGGAGAGGTCATGACTTTAGTTAATTTTAATCCCACTATTTTGGAAGAGTGCCAACTTTGCATACATGTGGATCGTGTTAAGAATATGTTTTGTGATAGCTATATTTTTGAATTTTCTTATGATCCTACTTGTAATTATCATGAGAAAGGAAAATATGGTTGTAGAAATTTTCATGTTACTAAATTACCTTTTATTATGTTGAGATTGCTATTGATTTTTTCCGCTTCCTTGCATATGCTATTTTTTGCTTGCCTTGATAATTTGTTTGCCTATAAGATGCCTATGCATAGAAAGTATGTTAGACTTACATGTGTTTGTGCCAAGTAGAACCGTTGGGAAGACTTGGGGGATTTTTGATCTCGCTGTAACAAAAACAGAAACTTTTGCGCTCACGAGAATTGCTGCCATTTTTTACTGGGGAGTGCTATTTAGTTAATTGTTTTTGCAGATGATTAATAGATAAATTACTCACTCCCAGCAATTTATTTTAGATTTTTGGGGTTCCATAAGTATTCGAAATATACAGATTACTATAGACTGTTCTGTTTTGATAGATTCTATTTTTTCGTGTGTTGTTTGCTTATTTTGATGAATCTATGGCTAGTAATAGAGTTTATGAACCATAGAAAAGTTGGAATACAGTAGGTTTAAAACAAATATAAATAAAGAATGAGTTCATTACAGTATCTTGAAGTGGTGGTTTGTTTCCTTTTACTAACGGAGTTCACGAAGATTTTCTTTTAAGTTTTGTGTTGTGAAGTTTTCAAGTTTTGGGTAAAGATTTGATGGATTATGGAACAAGGAGTGGAAAGAGCCTAAGCTTGGGGATGCCCGAGGCACCCCAAGGTAAAATCCAAGGACAAACAAAACCCTAGGCTTGGGGATGCCCCGGAAGGCATCCCCTCTTTCGTCTTCGTCCATCGGTAACTTTACTTGGAGCTATATTTTTATTCACCACATGATATGTGTTTGGCATGGCGCGTCTTGTATGATCTGAGTCTTTTCTTTTTTAGTTTACCACAATCATCCTTTCTGTACATCCCTTTTGTTAGAGACACACATGAATTGAAATTTATTAGAATACTCTATGTGCTTCACTTATATCTTTTGAGTTGGATAATTTTTGCTCTACTGTTTCACTTATATCTTTTAGAGCACGACAGTGGTTCTATTTTATAGAAATAATTGATCTCTCATGCTTCACTTATATCATTTTGAGAGTCCTTTATAACAGCATGGTAATTCACTTTGGTTATAAATTTTAAATTCTAAGAGAAGTTGGATGCTTGATAGATTGTTTTGAGATATAAAGGTGGTAATATTAGAGGTGTGCTAGTTGAGTAATTGTGAAATTGATGAATACTTGTGTTGAAGTTGGCAAGTCCCGTAGCATGTACGTATGGTAAACGTTATGTGACAAATTTGAAGCATGGGGTGTTCTTTGATTGCTTTCCTTATGAGTGGCGGCCGGTGACGAGCAATGGTCTTTTCCTACCAATATACCCCCCTAGGAGCATGCACATAGTGCTTGGTTTTGATGACTTTTATATTTTTGCAATAAGTATGTGAGTTCTTTATGACTAATGTTGATTCCATGGATTATAAGCACTATCACCCTTCCATCATGGCTAGCCTCTTCTAAACCGTGCATTGCCCTTTCTCACCTTGAGAGTTGGTGCAAACTTCTCCAGTGCATCCAAACCCCGTGATATGATACGCTCTATCACACATAAGCCTCCTTATATGTTCCTCAAAACAGCCACCATACCTACCTATTATGGCATTTCCATAGCCATTCCGAGATATATTGCCATGAAACTTTCCACCGTTCCATTTATTATGACACGCATCATCATTGTCATATTGCCATGCATGATCATGTAGTTGACATCATATTTGTGGCAAAACCATTGTTCATAATTTTTTCATACATGTCACTCTTGATTCATTGCATATCCCGGTACACCGCCGAAGGCATTCACATAGAGTCATATTTTGTTCTAAGTATTGAGTTGTAAGTAAAAAGAAGTGTGATGATCATCATTATTAGAGAATTGTCCCAGTGAGGAAAGGAGGATGGAGACTATGATTCCCCCAGAAGTCGGGATGAGACTCCGGACGAAAAATAAAAAAAATAGAAAAAGGAGAAAACAGGGCAAAAAAAAAGAAGGCCCAAATAAAAAAATAAAAAAGAGAGAAAAAGAGAGAAGGGACAATGTTACTATCCCTTTTCCACACTTGTGCTTCAAAGTAGCTCCATGATCTTCATGATAGAGAGTCTCCTATGTTGTCACTTTCATAAACTAGTGGGAAATTTTCATTATAGAACTTGGCTTGTATATTCCAATGATGAGCTTCCTCAAATGCCCTAGGTCTTCGAGAGCAAGCGAGTTGGATGCACACCCACTTAGTTTCTTTGATGAGCTTTCATATATTTGTAGCTCTAGTGCATCTGTTGCATGGCAATACCTACTCCTTGCATTGACAACAATCGGTGAGCATATCCATAGCCCATTGATTAGCCGCGTCAATTTGAGACTTTCTCCCTTTTTATCTTCTCGCACAACCTCAATCATCATATTCTATTCCACCCATAGTGTTATGTCCTTGGCTCGCGCTCATATATTGTGTGAAAGTTGAAAGAGTTTGAAAAGGCTAAGTATGAAACAATTGCTTGGCTTGTCATCGGGGTTGTGCATGATGAGAGCATTTTGTCTGAAGAAAATGAAACATGGCCAAACTATATGCCTTTTGTAGGGATAAGTTTTCTTTGGCTATGGTATTTTGATAAGACATAATTGCTTGATTAGCATACCTGGAGTATTACTATTTTTATGTCAACAATAAACTTTTATCTTGAATCTTTCGGATCTGAACACTCATGCCACAACAGATAAAACTACATTGAAGAATATTCTAGAAAGCATTCCACATCAAAAATTATGTTTTTATCATTTACCTACTCGAGGACGAGCAGGAATTAAGCTTGGGGATGCTTGATATGTCTCCAACGTATCTATAATTTTTGATTGTTCCATGCTATTATATATTCTGTTTTGGATGTTTAATGGGCATATTTATACACTTCTATATTATTTTTGGGACTAACCTATTAACCGGAGGCCAGCCCAAATTGTTGTTTTTTGCCTATTTCAGTCTTTCGCAGAAAAGGAATATCAAACGGAGTCCAAACAGAATGAAACCTTCGGGAGCATGATTTCTAGAACAAACATGATCCAGAGGACTTGGAGTGGACGTCAAGCAACCAACGAGGAGGCCATGAGGCAGGGGGCATGCCTACCCCCCTGGGCGCGCCCTCCACCCTCGTGGGCCCCTCGTAGATCCACCGACCTACTTCTTCCTCCTATATATACCCACGTACCCTGAAAACATCCAGGAGCCCCATGAAACCCTACTTCCACCGCCGCAACCTTTTGTGCCCAAGAGATCCCATCTTGGGTCCTTTTCCGAAGCTCCGTCAGAAGGGGCATTGATCATGGAGGGTCTCTACATCAACTCCATGGCCCCTCCGTTGATGTGTGGGTAGTTTACCTTAGACCTTCGGGTCCATAGTTATTAGCTAGAGGGCTTCTTATCTCCCTTTGTATCTCAATACAAAGTTCTCCTTGATTCTCTTGGAGATCTATTCGATGTAATCTTCTTTTGCGGTGTGTTTTTGAGATCCGATGAATTGTGGGTTTATGATCAAGACTATATATGAACAATATTTGAATCTTCTCTGAATTCTTTTATGTATGATTGGTTATCTTTGCAAGTCTCTTCAAATTATCAGTTCGGTTTGGCCTACTAGATTGATCTTTCTTGCAATGGTGCTTATCTTTGGGTTCAATCTTGTGGTGCTCGATCCAAGTGACAGTAGGGGAAACGACACGTATTGTATTGTTGCCATCGAGGATAAAAAGATGGGGTTCATATCATATTGCATGAGTTTATCCCTCTACATCATGTCATGTTGCTTAAAGCGTTACTCCATTATTATGAACTTAATACTCTAGATGCATGCTGGATAGCGGTCGATGTGTGGAGTAATAGTAGTAGATGCATGCAGGAGTCGGTCTACTTGTCATGGACGTGATGCCTATGTACATGATCATACCTAGATATGCTCATAAATGCTCAATTCTATCAATTACTCGATAGTAATTTGTTCACCCACCGTAATACTTATGCTATCTTGAGAGAAGCCACTAGTGAAACCTATGGCCCCGGGTCTATTTTCCATCATACAAGTTTCCAATCTATTTTATTTTGCAATTTTTACTTCCAACTTATATCATAAAAATACCAAAAAAAATACTTATCTTATTATTATTATCTCTATCAGATCTCACTCTTGCAAGTGGCCGTGAAGGGATTGACAGCCGCTTTATCGCGTTGGTTGCGAGGTTCTTATTTTTTTGTGTAAGTACGAGGTGACTCGCGCGTGGTATCCTACTGGATTGATACCTTGGTTCTCAAAAACTGAGGGAAATACTTACATTGCTTTGCTGCATCACCCTTTCCTCTTGAAGGGAAACCCGACGCATGCTTAAGAGGTAGCAATGTTCAGCATGACTGTGTACAATATCTGACATGCATACGAAAAAATATGGTGAGATTATGTAAGGAGAGCATGTAGAAATCTAGAGTGATGGTAACAACCAGTGGATGGATCCAAAAATAATGATAGAAGGCTGATGATTGCTTAATTTAATAAGAAGACAGATGATGATTGCTTTACTATTTGTTTCCCACCCAAGATGAACAACATAGGCATAACCTAGGTGAACCAGATATTAGACAGAGATACTATTCGTTGCTGCCTCAATATGTGCTGCACAACTAATTTAGAACTCAAGTTTGAATATTAATTTGGACCTAAACTGGAGACTAAGAGGTGAACAGGACGATAAAGTAGCAGGTAATTTTAAGCAATGCATAACCTAAGCAGAAACAAAAGAGCGTGACCTCTCTTGTGGACCCGTGTACTCATCAGGTTCATTTGCTATGTCGATGATGGTGATGCCGTTGCGGTGGGTGCCGGCGGTAGGGAAGGAGATCTGAGGCGGCGGAAGACGGTCAGGTGTCGTGATGTCTGGTTTGGTGGATGATTCTGCCGATGGAGTACCTCAGGCGAGGTTGACGACATCGCGGTAGGAGCCGGACAAACCATACAAAGTTTCCTTCGACACCTACGTGTAACTAAAGTAATTCTGTAAGGGCTCATTTGGCTTGGATGATTCTAAAAACGCAGGGATAGGAAAAACACCGGAATAGGATATGAATGCACATGGTAAACAGAGCATTTGTAAACACAGGATTTCTGTCAACTTGGGTGTTTGGTTCACAGGAATTGGAAGAGCAGAGGAATGCGAAGAAACATGGGCAATATAAATTGAAACCATATGAAAGTGTGTACCGTTAGAATGTTATTCTGCCACTGATGCACTTGGTCTTTATTTCATGCATATGATTTTGAAAAGTAGGTTCAGGTGGATGTTTTGCTCCATTCCTTTCAACAAAATGCATGAATAATTGAATAGTAGAGTGCCATAGGAAAATTTCCTATTGCTATGTTTTTCCGTTGAACCAAAATAGCCCTAATGGATCGACATGAATGTAGAGTAATAAGTGATGCAACAAGTGTACAACCTCTTTGCCATAGCTGTGTCGACCTCAACATGATTGGGTTGGTCACTGAAGAAGTTGAGGCAGAGGTGGTTGTCGGAGGTGTGGAGGAAGATCTAAGGAATCTCTAGACAGCGTCCAGGGCACTGCTCTGTTGTGATGGATCGTTTTGTCGTTGAGCAGCTCCCGTGAGCCGTAAGATGTCAAGGCTGCAGCGGCACAAGACAGACATCATTAATCTCAAGTGGGATTCTAATAGCATCTCCAATAGATGATTTAAAATAGATGTAAAATTTACATCACCAAAAACCACCTGACTACAACAGATGAGGTAAAAACTTTTGACTCTAAACTTAAATGCCGAAACTGAAATTTATGGAATCTGAATGTTACTGTCGAAACTGAACGCAATGGTAGCAGAGAGGCACTTGAAATGTAGTTTAGGGAGGGCCTATTGTTCATCTTCAACCTGCATCCCCTAAGCCGCTAGCCACCACCGGCTGTACCCCGTGCCGCCACGCCCCCCCGAAACAACTCCCCATTGCCGGTCCGCCATCACCTCGAAACAACTCCCCACCGCCGCTCCGCCGCCGCCTTGCCGCCCCGAAACAACTCCCCACCATCGGTCTACCATCGCCCCAGCCAGTCCTCTAGCCCCCCCGTGCCAAGATTTTTCTCCGGCGATCCCCACTCCACCACCACACCACTGCACCCCCACCATCAGCGAGCAGCACCCAGCCCAGAACACTAAGATAGATAGTGGGGTACCTCTCCGGTGAGCCCCCCTCCCCGCTGCGGGTTGTTCGTCCTTAACTGCGGCGAGACCCCCCGCCCCTTGAAAATCGACTGACCCAAAAGCTGATTCAGTTGATTGAAGTGTAGCTAAATCGGAGCAGAGCAGCATCACGAGTGAGGGGGAGAGCTGCAGCAGCAGCGCGAGAGCCAGAGCAGCAGCAGTAGCACTAGCGAGAGCCTGAGCAACAGCAGTTGGGCGAGCGAGAGCCAGAGCAGCAGCAGATGCGGCTGGTATGGACGCTGCCGCCGAAGGGGCCTCACACTGGGGGAGAGCCATCATGGAGATGTCGCCCGCGGCGCTGGCTTCGAGGTAGCCACTCCATGGGGGTGCGGGACGGAGCACCGTCGGCGCCGGGAGGTCGAGTTAAGTAGAAGGTGCAATGCGACGTGTGTACAACCTCTTTGGTGGCGCCAAGTAGGCCTCGGCTTCGTCCGAGGAGTCGTTGAGGATGTTGCAATTCAGGTGGAGCAGGTTAAGGCGGCGCTATGGGGATGGAGCAGCCGCGATAGACGAGGCGATCGTCAAAGCATCTCCTTGGAGGTGGAGGACGGGGCGGCTGAACCGGCTGGACGACCGATCCTCATCCGGGGAGGTGGATGAGGGACGTCGAGCTGTTGCGGTGGACGACATCATCATTGAAGAAGCTCCAGCTGGGCAGCGGTGAGGTGGCGGACGGAGGAGGGTGGGGTTTCATGGCTAGAGCGGAGAAGTTATGGCGGCCTGGGATTTCGAATGGCGAAAAGGAGGCGATGGGAGGGGGGAACCACGACTTAGGGACGCGCTTGTCCAAAATTTAGGGTGTGTTACAAAAATACCCCCACCGATTTGAACTAGCAGCCCTTTTGGCTCAGGATTAGAAGGGGATTTCGCGTGTCGGGATTTGGCAGTTGGACGGAGCTTTCGCGCGCGTTGTAATTTCGATATAGCAAGGCGCGGGTTGCGGAGGCGCCAGTTTTGGGAGCACGATATCCAAACTTTCGGGATATAACAAGGCGCAGGTTAAATTTTAGGGACAAGCCTAATTTGTAATACACATAGCAAATCAATTCGCACTTCCCTCAACGAAAAAACTAAAAAGTAAAACTATTCACACCACACAAAGAGAGAGTCTGGTCCTGTTTTACTATACAAATTCTATTCAATGCTACTCATACCAACATGTTATGTCCAATTAAATTTTTTCGTTGGATGTATGATGCATGTAACCTACTCATAGCAACATTTTAGTGCATTCCAAATGTCTATACTACCACTGCAATTCGAACTAAATTTGAATTCGTTTCTCTATTTCAATAAGAATCTACAATCATGATTGTTGCCAACTTCAACCATCATTCATGTATTACCTTAACAACACACCACATGATTACTATAGAGATAGATATGAACTATGTGCTATATGAACTCGAATTCAATTTTTTGAATACACTTGATGTTTATTCCAAATAATTGTACATTTCATGTACTAACTATATATTCAATCTAAACTATGTTCCAATGGCAGCTCCAGGAATCTGCAACCGGGTATTCATGTGTATTCATTTTGCCAAAATCATTGTTCTTTTTCGAAAGTTGTCACGGTTTTACCAAAATCGACACTATTTTGTAAAAATCATGGGTATTCACATGAATACCCAAGAATACCCCTTGCGCCGCCCCTACTACTTCCATACGTACACCGTGTTTATCACACAAAGTATAGTGCCTTGCCCCCTACATTATGACAAGTATTTAGCCCTGAGCTGCAAAAGCCACACGTTAGCCCAAATTATAATTAATGTTCTACATTATGATATCTTCTTCAAGTATCTATGTCCACTTTTTTATAATGAATTATGATCTTAGTTTGTATTTTACACCCTCACGATCCTCTTGTCTTTGTAGCTAGCTAGCGCTAACTTTCTGTCATGCATGCACACGCCCACCCCCTCTCTTCCTCCCTCAGCGTCCCCTCCATCACGCATGTTAGTTATTTCTCTTTAGGTCGTTCACCCGCGGTGTGTGTAGGACCCCCGGCTCCTTCTTTCCGGAACACACCGGTCAACATACCTGTCTAGCCAAGTGTGTCTACCACAAACACATACATCCCATCTTCTCTTCTCATCGTCCATGCCCCCCGATGTCCAATATGGTTCCACGCAGGTGCACACTCCCACCCCTCTTTTCATCGATCTCATACTCTCACACTCCTCCCCCTCGACATGGTAGGCCTCTCGCACCACCTCCTAGCTGCACCCCTCTCCCCCTGTCTGTCTCTCCGGACCTTATTTGCTTCTAACACATGCATGCATGTATACTATCGATCTCCCTACATATAGCCATGTCGACTATAATTTGTTTTCCCCACGCACTGGTAGACTTACCTCACTAGTTATGTCTCTCCCTTTCTCGGACCCATGACGATTGTTCTTCCTATGTAGTTAAGTATTCTTACCCCAACCATATCGTCTCCCCTCATCATCCTTGCATACCTCCCGACCCGTCTCTCACACGCACGTGCATAGACAGATAGACATCCCCCGCCCTCTCTTATTGATATTGCACTCGTACCCTCTGTTTGTCTAGCAGGCCTCTCCCACCATTTGTGAGATGCCACTCGACCACCAACCCTCCGAACCTCTACCTTTGTCTTTCTCCCAACCTTATTCCTCTGCTACACATATCCATGGATGTCGATCGATCTCCCTCAATACATAGCTAGGTCCCTCTCCTTCACCACACATATACTAGTCGATCGGTCTCTACCCCCCCACACCCACACCGATAGACGATCGTTGTAGGTAGGTATGCATGACAAAGAGAAAAGCTGCACCTCTGCCCTCACACTTTCCAGTAGGCCGGCCGCCCTGTATCTTTTATGTGGGCAAACACAAATTCAATGGCACTCTTTATTGATCGCACAGCCACACACTTCATCCCTATTTTTGATTCTATCGATATCTCACATCCATGATTCCGTTTCACACACATTGCATATGTTACATTTTTTTGTTTGAGATATCATCGACACATTGCCTCTGTTTCTTACAAACCATCTCTCTCACACCCACCCACGTATGTACCTGCAACTAAAGAAGAGGTGCACGCAGGACACACGTACTCACGTCTCGTACTCGGCCACACCCGTGCGGGTACATGGCGGAGTTCGTTCTTGTACGAAAAGGCAGCCCACATGATAATTTTACGCGTGTAGCAGTTGTTTACTCGAAGGAGGGTCAGGTACCACGCCTAGAAGGAACAAAGTTTGACTTGACGCATTAGTATTAAATAAAGTTATATATTCCTCAATGGCATGTACAGAATATAAAACGATTGTCGTCGGGGAAATGGAAAAATCCGCTCCACTATATAAAACGGAGCCTGTCTGACGGGGATTGTCTCTCATCACACCATCTCACATAAGGCGGCGGTGGCCTCTCTCTCTCTCTCTCACCGTTGGTCAGTGATCCGGCCGCATCCCGTTCGCTAGTGGAAATGGAGGATGTGCATCGTTTCTCCGTTCGATGGCGTTGAGGCAGCACATCCCGATATGCGGTACCCGTCGTTCTCTCTGACCAAGCTCCGTCATGGGAGGGCCTTCGTTGCTCGCTGCTGCAGTATGGGAAGATCCCAGCTGCCGGCGCCCTCCTAGTAACATCCCGACGACCCTCAGGTATAGCTTCCTCCGGCCTTGCTCCACTGCCCATCTTTCCACGTTGCTGCATGTGGATCTTCTTTAGTCGTTTGCTTAAAACGTATCTCGGCCGGTGTACTTTCCATCTTGCAATCTCGTCCTCAAACCATTTTTGGTAAACCACCATGCTGTTATCTTTCCCTTATTACATGGAATATGCTTCTTTTTTGTCACCGTATGTGTCTTCTTTCAACTCGTGTTATTGGGTAGTAACTGTTTCCTTTCTACCTCCTTTTGCAAACAAGGCTATCCATTTTCACCTTGTTGCTATTGCAACCTTTTGGTGAAATGCACAAATCACTTTTTTCTGAAGAGTGTTTTGTGCAGTTCCGCCAAAATGTGTCACGGGCAACATTTTTACATTTCTGTGGGACTACAGAAAGGGAGATTGGTTTTGCTATCCACCTCATCCAACTTTGTGCCTAATTTTCTCCAACAAGTAGTTTGTCCTAAATAGAGATCGCAGAGGTGATCGACTTCTATTTATGTGTGTTATGTTTCATCATCTAGTTCCACTATTATTGTAATCACACTGATTGGATATCTTTTTAAACAGGGATGGTCCAGTTGACTTTAGTGGAGCTACACAAAATGATCCGATTGTGGTGTACTCCATACACCTTTTTTTGGCTACAAAGCTAGGTGAAACTAGCTACCAAGCAATGAACACTATGGCCAAGAAATGGAGCCATCCCTACGAACAACATCGATCAATTACATAATTTTCTTTATTTGTACACCTTCTCACAACTTTGTCTTCAATTGTGATGTGAATATTGGTGCTGCTCTGCGAACCATTGACATGCATTACTAGCCATGGTAGTTTCATTTGTATTTGATGGAACGTTGTAACGAGATAATCTTGAGGCAAGAGGACACATAAATCCTAAACTGAAACCTTTTTTTCCTACGAGAACCAAAGTTGAAACCTACATAACATCATAGTACAATTTCAATAAAATTATGTGTACATATAAACAATTCCTGAAGGATTGATAGTAATGCCAGAAAAAATTCAACTTCGTTTCTCCGACATGTGGGACATCCTTCATCCGGCTCCACCTGCCATGTAGCAATATTGAGTGCACAACTGCAGGAAAGATTCATCCCGATTGTTGCACCGCAGTAGTAATGACTAATGAGCAGTCAAATCACAGAGCCCCACCTTCGCCACAGTAAGTTGCTTGGATGAAGCAACCATCATTTATCTGTTCCTTGAATCTGCTGGTACTCCCATATTCCCAGAGTAAGAAGTTAGTCGGGCGAAGCAACCATCACTTCACCTTTCCCATAGTAATTACTAGTACCTCTTTTTTTACACTAGAAACAACCACACATGAATATTGGTGGTAGAAACACAGCAACTGAATAAAAAATTGAAACCAACCAATGAACTACTACTAATGGTGAGCGTTTGCTAGTATCATGTACTCCATCTGTCCATGTATATAGGGCTTAATGTGTTTTTCGAGACTAACTTTGGCCCTGTTTGGATCCATGGGTTAGTGTTAGTTTGAGCTAGTCGGGGCTCAAATAGCCCTAAATTATCCAAGCATGAGGGTTAAATTGGAGCAAGTTGCACTGAACCCACCAAAAAAACTATCCCACCCAAGAGCTGCTAATTGGAGATAGTTCTCATTGGGCCCACTAGAAAATCACTTTCTCTCTCCATCAAGTGCATTTATTGTCAATCTAACCCTGTCACCCAAACACCTCCTTGGCTACAGTTAGTTTAGGGTTAGTCATGAGTTAGTCTAACCTCTAGCTAAGTTAGAGTATCCAAAAAGGAGCAATATAGGACATGCAAGTTGCTCAAAGCATACAGTCAAATTCGTACTTGAAAGGATCTTTTTTTTTCTGAAAACGGAAAATGAAAGGATCTTTGAATGATATAATTTTTAAATTATATAAAATCTTATCAATAGTTAAAGGAATCCTTGAAGAATACATTAGGCCCTATATAAAGTCTTATCAATAGTCAAAACCAAGTGTTCTAAACGAGTTCAAAACGAGAAACTGGACACACTCACGGCGTGGCACACCTGTCTCGTTTGGTCCGTCGGTCAAAGCGCTTCCTCTTCTTGGCATGACAATAGAGTACAATATTTTTTAGAATGCTCTTGGCCTGTCGGTAACATGTGATGAGTTAATCGACCTCAATAGACGGCAAAAACGCCAGCCCGCCGCACTTTGAGAGAGACGAGGAGCGAGAAGTGATATGGGCTGCTGGATTACTAGAGCTACGTGTCGCACGGAGGCAAAGAAAAATTGTGATAGCGTGGGTTAGCCATGTAGTATGATGTAACTACACATGGATGCCGTGTTTCGTACTCTTCAGTCCACTATACAGATGATTGGTTGATTTTATATCGCTGAATAATATAAAATATTATGAGTACAGACGCTCCACCACGAGGTTCCTTGCTCCTTCTCGGTTGTCGGGAATCTATGCTCTTCCACTCTTTTTTGATGTGAGCTTTGTTCATCCTTTTTCCAACACGCGGCAAATCGTAGAATGACGAGAAGCTTGTTTACTACGGGGCCGTTTGATGACTAGGAGTGCCACATTTTGCCATACACAACAATGTTGCCAAACTTGCCTAAGGTTTATGCCTTCTCCCTCGCCAACGCGTGCGCGGTGGCTCGCAACACAAGGAGAAACTTTTGCTGCGGTGGACGCGCAGCGGTTCATAGTGGGAGTAACATACTCCTCGGTAGTAACATAGCATAGTCAAAGACAAGTTTGCTTTATGTGGCATGTATTTAATGAGGAGAGATGTGTTTAGAGTAACATAATATGTAGTGTGGGGCACAAGCATGTAGTCCATTATAGAAACTAGGATGGTGCCGGATTAATTCCGCATGTCAATAAGCTTATAACCATGGATTTGGGGCTCTTTCCCCTCTTCTTTAATGAATGATACACACACTCGTGCATATTCGAGAAAAAATATGTCACTGTAACATAGCGCTTTCCAAGGGGGATGAGTCTAGAAGGTAATAAATGAAGCCAACTAGTATGACACTACTACTATGTTACTCTGCATTATGGAAGTAGTAACTTAGACTAGTGTCATATGCATGGCACTAGTCTAAGTTACTCTACACTACACTACTAGGAAAAGGGCTATAGATAGGATTGATACTAATGGCGCACCATGGAAGCAGTGCGCCACTACTATATACTAATGGCGCACCGGTTGGTGATGCGCCATTAGTGTGGAAGACACTAATGGCGCACCAGAAACAGGGTGCGCCACTAGTATTAAATTTTTTTCCATGTTTCCATACATACTAATGGTGCATTAGGTCGAAGTGCGCCATTACTAGTTCTAAGTAGTAATGGCGCACCAAGCAGACAGTGTGCCATTACTGTAAAAAAAATTATTCTTTTTTTTGCAAAACTACTAATGGCGCATCATTTCGCAGTGCGCCATTACTAGTTTAAACTAGTAATGGCGCACTATTACCCGGTGTGCCATTAGTATATATATTTATTTATTTTTACTTTTTTGCAAAACTACTAATGGCGCACCACCTGCAGGTGCGCCATTAGTAACCAGGGTTACTAATGGCGCATTTGCTCGTGGTGCGCCATTAGTAACCTGGGACCCCAACAAGATATTTTGGATAGCCCCACACCTACCCGCTCATTTTCCCCACTTCATTCCCTCCACCTCCTTCTCCAAGCTTTCGGCCATCTCCTCCTCCTCACCTCATTTCCACCATAGATTCATCAAAATTAAGTGGTGAAATTACCTTTTTTTGATAGGTAAGTAAGGGGAAAGCTATCTTCATGATGTAGATCTACTTTTTTCTCCCTAGCTCGCTCCAACAACGTGCACATGCACTTTTTGTGGCCTAGCTAGATCTATGTATGTTTGTGGTGTTGCATGTATTTGTGGTGTTGCATATATGTTTGTGTTTGAAGGTACCGGTATTTGAAATGCGATAGTTGCCAATATTTTGCCGGAATGTTTTGATTCATTTCCGTTTCGGCGAGAATTTTGGCACTATGCATTCTTTTTGGTCCTATTTTTAGGGAAGGTCATGCCAAATTTTTTCTTGGTTCTAAAATATCGTTTTTCTCTACCCCTCAGGCGACCATGGTCCGCACGATGACTGAAGGCATCGTGAATAGGTTTTTGAGCTCCGCGAAGGCCGAGATGCTTCAAAAGAACGAGACAGAGATAAGATCTCCGTGTCGAAGATACAAGCTGAAGAGCCTTATTGCGGACCCGGATTCCGAGCAGGTGCGGGACCACCTGCTCTTGCGTGGTATAATGGATGGCTATCGGTGGCAAGGTGATGAAGATGACTATGAAGTCGTCCATGGGGGCCGGCAAGAAATGAGGAAGGGCAACAAGACAAGTACCACCGCGGCGAGGGCGGGCGAGAAGACGAAGAATCTCCAGGACATGATCACGACGGTGATGCTGTACACAGTCATCATGTAGAAGATGTCGTACATGATGATGAGGAAGATCAAGACGAAGGGCATGATCATGAAGATGAAGATGCCGGAGCAGACGACGATGGAGGCTGGGTGCAGGACCCTCATATTCAAGAGCTGCTTCTCAAGCTGACGGATAACGCAAGAGCTGCCGCTCGAGAGAAAGCCAAGCTAGATCAACTGGAGATAGACGTGGTTACTCCATTGTATGAAGGATGCAGGCCCGAGGATACCCGCCTGAAAGTAACGCTCATGGCTCTGGAGATGAAGGTAAAACACAAAATGACCGACGCATGCTTCGACGAGAACATGTCATTCTAGCACGAACGTCTTCCCAAGGGGAACAAGTGCCCGACCAATTTAGAGGAGGCGAAGAAAATCGTGTGTCCTATGGATTTACCGCACGTCAAATACCATGTGTGCATGAACAATTGTATCATTTATCGGGACGAGCACGCGGAGTCTACCATATGTCCGGTGTGCGGCGTCACTCGATACAAGAAGAGGAAGAAAGCTCCTCGAAAATCGGTGTGGTACTTTCCGATCACTCCTTGTCTGCAGCGGTATTTCGCGGACCCTAAGGTAGCAAAGCTCCTGCGTTGGCACGCGGATAGGGAGGAGAAGAAGCGTAAACATGGCGGAAATGATCCGGAGATAAATAAAAAAGACAAGATGCTGAGTCACCCTAAGGATGCGAGCCAGTGGCAAGCGTTGAACTTCGAATACCCAGAATTTGGGAAGGATCCAAGGAACATCGTGCTGGGTGCGAGCACCGATGGAGTCAATCCGTTTGGCAGCCAGAGAAGCACACGTAGCACCTGGCCTGTCTTTGTGTGGATGTACAACCTTCCCCCCTGGTTGTGCATGAAGAGGAAGTACATTCACATGAGTATGCTAATTGAAGGGCCGAAACAACCAGGGAACGACATCAATCTGTATCTGGGGCTGCTAAAGGAGGAGCTAGACACGCTATGGAAAACGCCAGCCAATACGTGGGACACCGCAGAGAAAAAATAATTCCCTATGAGAGCCGCACTGCTCACGAGGGTGCACGACTATCTCGGTTACGGATATCTCGCGGGGCAGGTAGTCCATGGATTTTCTGGATGCGTAAGGTGCATGGAAGACACAACGTATCACCAGCTAGATAGAGATCCCGGTTCTTCGAAAACCGTTTTCATGGGACATCGAAGGTGGCTTCGCGATGATGACCCGTGGAGGAAACACAAGGATCTGTTCAGTGGTGAAACCGAACCCCGAAAACGCCCGTGTACGAGGAGCGGCAAGGAAATAGACGAGCTGTTGAAAAATTGGAAAGACTGCCCACTGCCAGGAAAGAAGTAAAAGGCGCCAGAGCCGGGAAAGAAGTGAAAGGCACCAGAGCCGCTGCTGAAGGTATGGAAAACGAGGTCTGTTTTCTGGGCCTTGCCGTATTGGAAGATCCACCGTGTGCCTCACAGCCTTGATGTCATGCATATCACGAAGAACGTGTGCGAGAGTCTGCTTGGTACCCTGCTCAACATGCCAGAGAGGACCAAAGATGGGCCAAAAGCAAGGGCAGACTTGAAATCAATGGGCATCAGGCAGGAGCTTCACGCTAATGATGATGATGATGATGATGATGATGATGATGATGATGATGATGATGAGGCGAAGCAGGACACAGAAAGTCGTCGCAAAGGCAAAAAGGCCAAGAAGACCGGAAATGACTACCCTCCCGCGTGCTTCACTCTAAGTCAGGAGGAGATCGAGCAGTTTTTCACCTGCCTCCTAGGAGTAAAACTTCCTTACGGTTATGCGGGGAAGATAAGCAGATACCTAGACCCAGCGAAGCAGAAGTTCAGCGGGATGAAGTCTCACGACTGTCACGTGCTGATGACGCAGATACTTCCAGTTGCAATCCGTGGGATCATGGACGCGCACGTCCGTGAAACGCTATTTTTCCTATGCAACTTTTTCGACGTCATCTCTCGGAAGTCGATTGGCGTGAGGCAACTCAGAAGGCTACAGGAAGAGATCGTGGTGATACTATGCGAGCTTGAGATGTACTTCCCTCCCGCATTCTTCGATGTTATGGTGCATCTGCTGGTCCATATCGTGGAGGATATCATCCAACTCGGGCCGACGTTCCTGCACAGCATGATGCCGTTCGAAAGGATGAATGGTGTCATCAAAGGATACGTTCGCAACATGTCACGTCCAGAGGGAAGTATAGCCAGGGGCTTTCTGACCGAAGAGTGCATCTCCTACTGTACGAATTATCTAGGCATTGAGAACCTCGTTGGTCTGCCCGTCAACAGGCACCTCGGCAGGCTCGCTGGATGGGGTCACCGTGAGGGTCGCCGCGAAATGCATGTCGACTTCGAGGGTCGACTCGCCGACTTTGAAAGAGCAAACCTAGTCGCGCTACAACACATAGACGTGGTCGATCCTTGGGTGGTAGAGCACAAAACCTTTATTGAGAAGACGTACAATGACCGAGGCCAACAGAGGACGGACGGAGATATACTCAAAGAGCACAACTCATGTTTCACGTGTTGGTTCAAGCAGAAGCTTCTGTCGTACCCTTTACATGAGGATTCTTCCGCAGAAGAACAACTCATATTCGCCTTGTCACAGGGCGCCGAGCACAACCTGATGACCTATGAGGCGTACGATATCAACGGCTACACATTCTACACCGAGAACAAGGACATGAAGAGCGATGGTTATCAGAACTCCGGGGTAACGATGGAATCCTACACTGGTAACGACAAGGACAGATACTACGAAAGGATCGAGGAGATCTGGGAGCTGAGCTACGCTCGAGAGAAGGTCCCGATGTTCTGTGTCAGATGGGCCAAGAGCGTCCTAAAAGAAGACCGGTATTTCACCACCATGGTTATACCCGAAGCCAAATCCAAGACCGCGGGCGCAAACGTGACCGCGAAAAATGAGCCATGGGTACTGGCTTCCCAAGTGGACCAATGCTTCTTCATTACCGACCCGTCAAAGCCCAGTCGTGTTGTCGTGAGGAGAGGCAAAAGGAAGATCACTGGAATGGATGGAGTAGCCAATGAGCAAGACTTCGACAAGTACGGCGACCCGAAGATCGAACATGACGACGACGATGAAGTAGCAGCACACACCACAAGAAGAAGCAGGACCACCCTACCTAAAGGACGTCCGTTCCACAAAAGAACTCCATTTGCGAAAAAGAAGGGCAAGAAGATTGTGAACAGATAGCTAGCTAAGATCGATTGTATTTAAATCGTAGTCTTCATTTCTCGATTGTATTTCATGGGCACTTTTTGATATCATGAATATTTTTAAATTTCATGGGCACTTTTTGAATTCATGAGGACACTTGATCTCGATCCCCCTCCATCTCGATCTCGATTCCCCCTCCATCTTGATCTCGATCCCCCTCCATCTCGATCCCACCCGCACCGTCCCCCGCTCCACCGTCACAAATGAATGCAACTAAAAATCCAAAAAAACAAATTTGATTATATTTTCAAATAACAAATTTGATGATATTTTCAAATAACAAATTTGATGATATTTTTTTAAAAATTATTACTGTTTTTATAAAAATTTATTACTGTTTCATATTCATATGCATTTTCTAAAAAAATATTAGATGCAACAAAAAATAATAAAAAGATTACTTATGGCGCACCCCTGGCTGGTGCGCCATTGCATTGCAAAAAAAAGATTACTTATGGCGCACCGCTCGGGGGTGCGCCATTGCTATCAAAAAAACATTCTAATGGCGCACAGCCAGGGGGTGCGCCATTAGTAATGTCCCCCTAGCCAGATCCACTTCCCCCCTCGCCAGATCCTCTTCCCCCCTCGCCACACCCTCACGCGCACCCCCTCCTTCCACCGCTCGCTCCACCGTCGCCGCCCTGCCTCCTCGGGCTCCACCGTCGTCGCCCTGCCTCCTCGAGCCGGGCAGCCACACGCGCCCAGCCTCCGCGGCCCTGACTCCGGCACCGCAGCGCCTCCCTCCCTGTCCCCGGAGCAGCCGCCCCCGCCCAGGAACGCCGCCGTCGAAGCTATGTCGGCGACCGGCCCATAGGAAGGTAGCCACCACCCCTCCTTCCTCCTCCCTCCCCCTCCCTCCTTCCCTATTACATCCTATGCCCGCTCAAAATCCCCCCTGATTTCTGCACTGGATGAGCACCTGCCCTGCTGCTGCCCGCCCTCACCCCGCCTGCACCGGCCCCAGCCTCTGCTCTCGCCCCGCGCATCGCGCTCGGCCTACCGCCGGCTGAGCCCCGACCCCGCTCGCGCGACCCTGCTGCCGCTGCTCTGTCGTGGTTGCACGCCTACGCCGCCACGCTGCTCTGCTGCTCTACATGCTGCTATCGCCGCCTCCTTTCCTCGTCCTTGCTGCTCCTCTCCCCTCGCCCCTAGTGCTGCTACTCCACTTCTCTAAATCCTTCTTGCTGCCGCTCTCTACTTCTTCTACTCCATCTTTATGCTATGAGAAATAACTGTCATCGAAATCTTGCTTTATGATTGAGTAATTTGCTAGTATAATTGTGTGATTGAGTAATCTGCTAGTATAATTGGTGATGTTGCAAATAGAAGTAGAGTACTGCTTGTTGTACTTGTGATCTTACAAATAGGAGTTGGAGTAATTTAACTTAACTGGAGTAATTTGTTGCATCTGTTGTAGGTGGTCTAGTGCTGCCCATCTACTGCCCATTTCCTCTGGTACCGGAGTTGGAGTTTAGTGTACTGGACACTTTCATAGATTGCTAGGGTACTTCCTCTCCTTTCTCTCCTTTAGTGTACTAGAAACTTCCATAAATTTCAGAAACTTCATATAAAATTTTTATTCACTGCTGCTGATGTACTACTTGTGATGATGTTGCTGCTACTGCACTACTTGTGATGCTGCTGCTACTTGGCTAAATTTTATTCACTCCTGCTGATGTACTACTTGTGATGCTGCTGCTGCTGCACTACTTGTGATGCTGCTGCTACTTGTGATTTTGTCAACTTGTGATGCTGCTGCTACTTGTGATCTTCTGAAATGACCCCTTTCTCCTGAAATGTTGACTAATTTCCGTTTCGGTTGAGAATGGGGCACTCCTAGGTCAAGAAAATTAGCAAAGGTCATGCCCAATTTTCTTGACCTAGAAGGTGCCCGATTCTCAACCGAAACAAAAATTAATCAACATTTATAGTTTAACCTAGAAGATGCCCAATTTGTTAACTCTAGTTCAGGTGTTGAATGTTAATCTGAGTGTGTGTGATGGTGACTGAACAGATAAATCATGTCTCCCAACATTTTCAGCTAAGTGGACTCTCACACACACACTATCTAGCTTTACACTTAAGCAGTGGCGAGATCTGCTCCCTCCACACAATGTGCAACAAGCAAGCAGGTGGATCTAGGTAGCTTGGCTAGATTAGCTATGAGCCAATGTGGTCAAGTCAAAAGAGATGATGCAGATGGATGGATAGATGGATGGATGGGGATGCAGCACCACTCCACCACCTTCACTTGTCTAGCTTGTGGTTTACCCCTCACTCTCTCATGCACCAGAAGAATATGATACATACATCCACTTTGATAAGCTAAAACTAGTAAGAGAAGCAGGGAAAAATAATTTTTGTATTTTTTTTAGATCACATACACAAAATAACCTACCAGCAATACGAATCTAGTTTCAGAAACATGTGATATATACATCCACTTTGACAAGCTAAAACTAGTAAGAGCAACAGGGCAAAAAATAAATCTATGTATGATATAGGGGTGCTATAGCTATGTCCTCCATCCCATCCCACCGGAGCAAGCAAACCTACAAGCTGCTCCTCATGTTTTCCCTCTACTAGTAGACTGGAACTTCCCAATGTTGGCTAGTTTGCACCCTCTACAAGTTGCTACTGCTTCCGAATAACCTAACAGCCATCGAAATCTAGTTTGAATCAGAAAAATGTGAGAAAACCCATCGATTGAGGCGGACAACTAGTTGTAGATGAGGAAGGGCATTTGAGGCCCCATCGAGTCTATGAAGATGTGATGGGTCCTGATATATTGACTTGCGGATTTATTTTTTCCTAGACTGCCTCGGTGTCGACAAACCCTAAATGATGAGACCATGATCTTGTTCCTTGACAATAACCAACTTTTTGACCAAACTTTTTTCCTATTTAGAGCGAAACATGGCCCACAACGATGAGGCCGGCGGTTCAGGCGGCAAGCAATTCTGGGAGCTGTCCCAGGAGATGGAGGAAGAACCTCACCGCTATGAGGACGCCGGGGAAGACACCGATCCTGACTACACAACCCCTAGTGGCGTCAGGGATGACACCACTGATGGTGCCGCTGAGGATGCCACCACAGATGATGGCGGCGCACACATAGATGGCAGCCAACCGAAGAAGCAAAGGAAGGACCGGCGCCCGAATGCGCTCCGCACCCTCAAGGAGGAATTCACTCAAGTGGACTCCGACGGGAATCCAACGGAGCCCAAACATATAGTCAAGGGGTACTCGGTTCAGCTCGGGTGCATTCTCCGGAGCACCGTCTCGATCAACACCGAGAACCTTAGGCATAAGGACCGAGGGAATTTGCGCAACCTCCTCTTCATGAAGCTGCACGAACGATACAAGTTCCCCGCCGAATTTTAGAACACACGCCTCTCAGGGAATAAAGCGAACAGTGCCGCCCTCACGAAGATGAGCACGGCCCTGTCTACTTGGAAAAGCGCGGTGAAGAGAATGATTGATAAAGGTGATAGTTATGAGAAGATCAAGGCGAAATATCCTTTGATGAGCGAAGATGAGTACAAGGAGTTCAAGATCAAGTGCGAGAGCAGTGCAACGTCCGAATCAAGTCAGTGGGGGAAAGAAATGCGGGAGTTGAACTTAGGGGAACACAAACTCGGTCCCAGCGGTTACAGAGTGGCGGAGCCTATATGGGACAAGGAGGACGCGGAGTGTGCCGAGCATGGCCTACCGCCCCGCTTCGAGACATACAGCGGTGACAAGCAAACTAGGAACTATGTCAGGGCCCAGTACAAGGAGGACCCGATAACAAAGGAGCTTACCACGGATCCGAAGACCAGGGCGCTTGAGCTTCTTCTGGTAAGGAATAAACCCCCGCGTAATTAGCTCCATATGGTTGCACTCTAATTAATCCCCAATATTTCTAAATGGTTCACGTTCCTTTCGCAGGACACTGAAAGCAGTAGCGCGGGGTCGTCTAAGAGCTCCCCCTTCGACACCCCTTTAAATAGGGCGTTGAACATAATGAAAATCAAGGATAACCTCACTAAGCCGACGTCAGCTGGTCGTGTGGCCGGCAAAGGCTTGTCCACAAAATGGGGGTCATACTATACCGCTGGTGTGCGGGAGGAGAAAAAGACTAGCTCGGAAAGCCAGACGCGCGAGGTTGAAGAACTCAAGGCACAAGTGGCGCGGATTCCGGAGCTTGTCCAAGAGCAAGTGCAACAACAACTTGGAATGACGCTCAACGCCATGGTGCCTACGTTGATTCATGGGCTGACGACGTGGATTGGGGCGGCCAACAGGGGCCTCCCCCGGTTCCCAGCTTCACGGCCAGCAACTCGCACAGCGCGCAGGCGGCTCCATTGGTGTCTCCGGCGGCGCCATTGGTGTCTCTGGCGGCGGCGCCATTGGTGTCTCCAGCGGAGGCGGTATTCGTGTCTCCGGCGCCGGAACGGGCATTGGAGCTTAATGCACCCGGGTGTACGCCAGCCGGCACCTCGCCAGCAAGCGCCCCCTCCGTCAGTTGCACGCCCGCCGTTGGCGGTGCCTCGACATTAGCCGAGCTCGACGGCATCACGGTAACTAAGCCTCTCGGCCGATGACTTCATCTCCTTGCCTTTGACTGGGCATCCCTGACGCCCTATACATGTTTTCGCAGGGCACCGCCGACGTTCGTTGCACTCTTCTGCACTTCGTGGGTGCCGAGTTGGTCGATGTCGCGAAGGGCAGAATCGTTCAACCAGGCAACCCCATGTTCCACGGTAATCCGATGTCACCCACAATGCATAGGATTGAAGTGGTTCGGGTGCTGCCAGGCTGCGACGAGCTGTTACCTCCGATTCGACCCGCTGGGGCGGACGAAGAAGATGAGATGACCCTCAGCACCTGCGTAAACTGGCCCCTGCTTTGGCCGACGAGCCAGATTCGTTTGGGGGCGGGGGAGACCACCCCACAGACAAGACCGCCAGTCGTGCCTGCGCCAAGCCATGGCAAGAATGCCGCAACGCTACCGAACCTGCCGGACATCCCTATGGCACAGGATCCGGACAGCCCTATGGCACAGGATCCGGACGGCGACGACAACGACGACGATACATTTACCAAAGTTGATAAGTACTTTGCCAAACATGGGTACGCTGACGAGTTCTGTGGGCCTCTTTCTCAAGAACCCAACCAAGACGACCGCGATCTAGCTGGTATGGCGGAGAAATCGAATTGCAACAGGCGTCGTCTGGCGTTCAGTTCTCAGGACACGCCTCTAGCTCCCGCCTTCACCGAGCCTCAGATAGCTGAGGTGCGAAATATTATCAGCCCCAACACGCTCAAGAAGGCTGTCTGTGAGCAGAACTCGGTCCCATTACAGGAGATCAAGAAGAAGGGACGGAAACGAAAGACTGACAAGGGCGCCGGTGCGAGCCAGCCGGCACCGAGTTCGATCCGTGCTCAGGAAGGGCCACCTTCACCTAAGGATATCTCGAGGAGGGTGCATGTGGCGGGTAGGGAGATGCTACCGCCAAATATGCTGAATGCTGCAACCGGTGCTATGCGGAGTCTGCACGACAGTGTTCTTTCTTTGGAGAAGTGGCGTCTCAGAGAGAAGGATGTGGCATACCCGGTTTTCGTGGCCAAGGTGCCAGAGGGCAAGGGCTTTGTGGATGGCGACATCGAGGGTACGATCGTCCTACGGTTTGATGACATTGATTGGCTCATTTTGTAATTATACTTTAATGAATTCGTATGTCTCTTTGGTTTGGACAGTCGTTCAACTTAGATGTAATCGATGCTATTTATTAGTGGGACCATGAATCGTGCTATTAATGTCTTTCTTTTCTCTTCCGATCCTTTTGTTGCATACTTACATATTGCTTATGTATTGTCTGTTGTTTGGCTTGTGCATAGAGATGCTGTCGTATGTCGTGTACAAGGGTAAGGTTCCCGGAGTCTACGACGACTGGGAGGAGTGTCGGAGACAGGTTCACCATTTCAGCGGTAACAGTTACAAAGGGTACACCACTAGGGCGGAGGCCGAATGTAGATACGCCCGCTATCTAGAGGGAGAGAGGAGGGAGCGTTGGAGGAACTGGATGAAGACCAGTTTGATCGCGATGATGCTCATCGTGATGACCACAACTCTCTTCTATCTGATGGTAGTTTAGATGATTGATATCGACTTGTAATGTGAAGGCAAACTCGATACTCGCGGTCTTGAGACTTGTAATGTTTTATCTTTGTTCGGTCTTTTGAATTCAGAGACTAATATGATGAATTGTATTCGGAGACTAATCTTCTATTGTATTCGATGAATCTGATGTTGCTGTGTGCTGCTGTCTATATTCTGTCCAATAATATATTTTGTAACCTGTGCAAAAATCAGAAAAGCAAAAAATAAAATAAAACCTAATATTCATACTAATGGCGCACCACACAAGACACTAATGGTGCACTGTGATCATCACACTAATGGCGCATTAACTGCTGGTGCGCCATTAGAATGCCAAAGCACATGGGTACATATGGCCCCCTGGGAGGCATTCTAATGGCGCACTGCAGGCTATACTAATGGCGCACTACGTGGTGCGCCATTAGAACACCAGATACTAATGGCACACCGGTGGTGCACCATTAGAATTTAATTCTAATGGCGTGATGCCAGTGGCGCACCGGTAGTGCGCCATTAGAAGGCAAATTAGGTGCGCCACTAGCATGCCTTTTCCTAGTAGTGCTATGACCAGACTAAGAGCATGGTTAATAGTATAGCCAGCTGATGGCCTTAAGAAACTGCCATGTCATGTATAGCCATCATTTATAGTCACTCATATAATAGTGTGGGCTACAAGGTTGGCTATAACATCACTTAGTACTTTTTTCAACCTTCTCTCTTTCTCTTTCTTAACATTTATTCTATTTGTCTAGGTATCCACATATAGCTAGGCTATTGCATGAGGCTGAGTATCATAGGTAGTATCATGCATGCCAACTAGGCAAATTTGCTAAGGTGGCATAGAATTAAATGAAGAAAGAGAGGGTTGAGTATCATATCATGATACCGTATCATATTAAATGGTGTGCTACTATGTGTCATGCATGGCAATAAATGAAGTTAGCTATGATACTAACTTATGATACTATGCTCTATGGATGTTGTATCATACACTAGTATCATATACACGATACTAGTATATGATACTCGCCGTTATACGACCAGCCTGAGAGCCCACTCCCCATAATTTTCCTCGTCATCATCTGAGTCCAAGAAGATCTCACCCACATCATCATTAGGCATGTATTCACCTTGATAGACAACGTGCGCAGAAGGAGTAGAGGTGACTGGGGACGCACCACGTCGTGGGCACTCCGTGCGTGCTCGTATGCGTGTAGCGTGTGTCCTTTTCCATCGGTGCTAGCTCTAAGGCCGAGGCTGCGGTTGTCTTCGTCTCCGACTACTCATTGAGCAACAACGGCAAAGAGGCGCTGCAAGAGATGCGTAGGCACCATTATGTGTGAGCTTCGCCGTAGCATGACGAACCGGATGTCGCCGCAGATGGCGCTCGCCTCCATGCAGCTGAGTGTGTGTGCATGCATGTGTTATTCACGTCCATTCTGCGGCCGAGTGTGTGTGCATGCATGTGTTGTGTACGTGCATTGTGTGCTCCATGTTATGCGTTCATATGCATGACTTGGATCGGCATGAGTTAGTGCGTTCGCGTGTGTACTTGCGTGGCTGCATGCGTCCTGTACATGTCTGGCTTCTTGCATGGTTATCAATATAAACTAGTATAAAACATCTTCAACATAGCATCCTGATGTATCATCTCTAGTGGTTAGCGAAGAGTTCATGTTCTTTTATTTTTTTTATAGGTGGGCAGGCGGAAAAAAATAGGGGAAAACTGTAACATCCCAAATTTTCAATTTGGAATGTTATAAATAGCTCATTCATGCATATAAATTTTATTGCATTTTTTCGATCCTAGAAAATCCTAAGCAACTCAAGGACCCACGGTGAGAGTTGGGGATTTCACGATTTTCATATTTGAATTTTGTCAAATATCGAAACAATGATCATTTTGGTTTAAATTTATTTTCCCTTCAAAAATATTTCATATTAAAAATATATGAGACGAGATAATATGACTTTGTAATGCCCCGTATGTAAATTGCCATATTTGTATTCCAACTCTTGCCATTTCCGGCACTAAGTTATGATATTTCCTCGTTGTTGGGTTTTTATCTTCGTGTTGTTTTGCCTTTGTCTTGCATCTCATATCATGTCATCATGTGCATTGCATTTGCATACGTGTTCGTCTCATGCATTCGAGCATTTTCCGCATTGTCCGTTTTGCTATTCGGCGCTCCTATGTCCTCCGGTGTCCCTTTCTACCTCTTTTTGTGTGCGGTGTTAAACGTTTTCGGATTGGACCGAGACTTGCCAAGCAGCCTTGATTTACTACCCGTAGACCGCCTGTCAAGTTTCGTGTCATTTGGACTTCGTTTGATACTCCAACGGTTAACCGAGGGACCGAGAAGGCCTCGTGTGTGTTGCAGCCCAGCACCCCTCCAAAGTGGCCCAAAACCCACCAAAACCCCTTCCATCATCTAGGTCGTTCGATCACGATCGCATGGCTGAAAACCGTGCTCAATTTGGAGTCTCCTAGCTCCTCCTACCTATAAAAAGGTCTCTCCCCCAGAAATCCCGAGTCTCTTCCACCCCTAACCCTAGATCCCTCCTCCTACCTATAACACGTCCGGGCGCGCCGGACACAACCGCCGCACCAGTCGCCGCCCGCCACCTGTCCCCTGGCCGCCGCACCACCGCCAGGCCCGCGGTTGGCCCGCGCCTCGCCGCTCCGGGCCGCGCTCCTCCACCGCCCTAAACGCGCCGTCCGTCGCCCGCGACCGCATCTCCGCCGCCCGATCGCCGCCTCCGCCACCCCGTTCGCCCGCTCGCTCGCCGGAGCTCATCTCCGGCCAGCAGCCGCGCCGCCCGGCCTCCACCGTCGCCCTCACCGCACCGGCCCCGACCTCCGCCGCCGTCCGACGCCTCCTCGTCGCCGGCGCGCCCCGGGTCCGCCTCCTCCGGTCTTCCCCGCGCCTAACCACCTCACCGGAGCAAGTCAACCCTCGCCGGAGTTGCCTCGGTTCGTGTGCCGGACAAACCCTAGATCTGGAGAGGTTGTTTTTCCCCTAGTCTCAGATAATTTTAGCGTTTTTCATCATATCATAAATCTGCAACCATGGCTCCATTTCGGGCGTGTAGCATATCAATTTGTTCATCTCGACGAGTACTTCATTTCATCTCATTGCATCATGTTCATTTGAGCTCATCTTGATGTCCTAAATTCTGTTGCAAGAGTGCTAGTTTATATTAGTTTCATATCCTTATCAGGATTTGGACATTTGTCATTTTTGCCATGATTAATGTGTGCCTCCTATGAACTTGAGCCCTACATGTGTTTTTAAGTATGCCATGCCATCTTTACAGGGGTGTATGCCATGTATTTTTGTGATGTTTGTGGTGACTAGCACAAGCATGCAAAGTAGCCCTCATAATGTTGCTGATTTCAGGGACTTAGAATTCTTCTAAGTCTTTGCCCTGTTAATTTTTTTATGACATGTCTTCATGTTGCTACAGAGGGATCCATGCCTCTTGTGAGCATGATCCGTAAGGATGTTTTGTAGATATTGTGGTGCTCTATCCATACATGTCTTTGTTTGCAATTATGGAGCAACCTAGCTTGAGTCAATCGAGCTCTACTTTTGCTATAAAATGTTCCTGGTAGAATGTTTACGTGTTAAGCATTTTTGCCGAGGTTGTTGTAGTTGATCCATGCATGCTATGTTGTTGTTCTTGACAAGTTTAGCTTCTATGCCATGTCTACTTGCTGGGTGTATGCTTAGTTTTCGTGCAATGCCTTGTGATGAGTCCATCGAGCTCGTAAACATGCCTACTTAATATCTGTTTTGCCATGTTCCAGTTTTCTACCAAGTCTGAATCTGTTAACGATAATTGCTATGTTCACATGGTTGCCATTGTATTTTCTGATCCCTTTTGGCTTATGGTCACTAAGGGACTTTTGTTGTATGCTTTGAGTAGCTTCATTCCATGCCTTGATTTGCCATGATATGTTCCTGCAGCATGTTATTATTTTTCTCTAAACATTCCTTCCTGGTGTTAACTTCCTGCCATGTTGTTATTTTCAGTTATTCTGTAACCTGTTATCTTTTGCACTTTTGCCATGCTTGTTTGAACCTCCTATTGAGTGAATTAACCGTACCTCAGTGTTCATCTTTTGTCAAGCATCTTGAGTAGATCCCTACCATGTATTTTGTTGCTATATTAGAGTGCAGTAGCTTGTTGTTCTTGATGCATTTCGATGGCCTCGTGCTATTAATCGCAGATCGGTGCCATATTTGTTTTGTTTGTCATTTGCAAACCGTGCATCTGATTCCGGTGATCTTTATATCGATTTCGACCGAAATCAACTCCTCTTTCTAGTGGCACTCTTGGTTTTCCAAGTTGAGGTCAGGTTCAATCTTTCCTTTCCGAAACATGCATATGCATCACATATCGCATCCCGCATATCATGACATGTTTTGCATCATGTTGTTTGTGCATTGCACGTGGTTGATTGTGTCTCCCTTTGCTTGTTTTCTTGCTTTTGGGTAGAGCCGGGAGACGAGTACGTGATCGAGGAGCCCGTTGAGTATGCTTACGAGGATCAAGCAAACCTCAACTCGAAGAACTTTGCAGGCAAGATGACCATACCCTCGAAATCACTTCTATCTTTGCTTGCTTGATGCTCACTCTTTTGCTATGCCTATGCTACAATACCTACCACTTGCTTATCAAGTCTCCCATATTGCCATGTCAAACCTCTAACCCACCTTGTCCTAGCAAACCGTTGTTTGGCTATGTTACCGCTTTGCCAAGCCCCTCTTATAGCGTTGCTAGTTGCAAGTGAAGATTGGAGTTTATTCCTTGTTGGAACATGTTTGTTGTTGGGATATCACTATTATATCTTCTCTACTTTAATGCATCTATACACTTGGTAAAGGGTGGAAGGCTTGGCCTTATGCCTGGTGTTTTGTTCCACTCTTGCCGCCCTACTTTCCGTCATACCGGTGTTATGTTCCTTGATTTTGCGTTCCTTACACGGTTGGGTTATAATGGGAACCCCTTGACAGTTCGCCTTGAATAAAACTCTTCAAGTAATGCCCAACATTGGTTTTACCATTCGCCTCCTAGCCTTTTCCCTTGGGTTTCGCAGACTCAAGGGTCATCTTTATTTTAAACCCCCGGGCCAGTGCTCCTCTGAGTGTTGGTCCAAACTGAGCTGCCTGCGGGGCCACCTCGACGAAACTTGAGGGTTGGTTTACTCATAGCTAGTCTCATCCATTGTGCCTTGAGAACGAGATATGTGCATCTCCTATCGGGATTTGTCGGCACATTCGGGTGGCTTTGCTGGTTTAGTTTTACCATTGTCGAGATGTCTTGTAACCGGGATTCCGAGTCTGATCGGATTGTCTTGGGAGAAGGAATATCCTTCATTGACCATGAGAGCTTGTGATGGGCTAAGTTGGGACACCCCTGTAGGGATTTGAACTTTCTAAAGCCTTTCCCGCGGTTATGGGCAGATGGGAATTTGTTAATGTCCAGTTGTAGATAACCTTAATCTTAACTTAATTAAAATGAATCAACAGAGTGTGTGGCCGTGATGGTCTCTTTTCGGCGGAGTCCGGGAAGAGAACACGGTCTCGTGTTATGCTTGAACGTAGGTTGTTCTAGGATCACTTCTTGATCATAGTTCATCGATCGTGGCTTTGCCTTCTCTTCTTGCTCTCATTTGCGTATGTTAGCCACTATATATGCTAGTGCTTGCTGCAGCTCCACCTCATACCTTTTCCTTACCTATAAGCTTAAATAGTCTTGATCGTGAGGGTGTGAGATTGCTGAGTCCCCGTGACTCACAGATTACTTCAAAACTAGATGCAGGGACCGATGATACTTCTCCAGGAGATTCGACTGAGCTCAAGTGGGAGTTCGATGACTACTCAGGACGATACTATGTTTCCTTTCCAGACGATCAGTAGTGGTGCCCAGTTGGGGCGATCGGGGACTTTGTTGCATTTGGGTTTGTTCTTTATTTTGGTTCCGTAGTCGGACCTTGATTGTATCTGGTTGAATGTAATGATATTTATGTTATTGTGTGATGTGCCGAGTGTAAGCCAACTATGTACCTCTTTTCCTTATTCATTACATGGGTTGTGTGAAGATTACCCCACTTGCGACATTGCTTACAATGCGGTTATGACTCTAAGTCGTGCTTCAACACGTGGGAGATATAGACGCATCGTGGGCATTACGAGTTGGTAATCAGAGCCTTCCCCGACTTAGGAGCCCCCTGCTTGATCGAATCGTTAGTGTTGTTGAGTCTAGAAAAATGTTTTGAGTCATTTAGGATTATACATATCGGAGAGTAGGATTCTTTTTACTCCTTAGTCCCTTCGTCGCTCTAGTGAGGCATCCTGACGTAGAGTTTTGACTCTTCTCTTCTCAAATATCACTAAAAAAATTTTTAGGATCACGCGGGTATCTTGGAATCGTTCCGATGGTTTCGTGACGAGAACATTGTTCTTGGTGCCTCCTGACATTCAGGGGTTGTGGCAGTGTCCCGGGGAGTTGAGCTCCGAGGTGTTGTCGTCACAATTTTATCGTTGCAATTCTGGAATACCTGAGTTTCGCTGACATCAAAAATCTTTTTTATGCAGTTGTTGGTGAGATAACCTCGACGCCACCCAGTACTGGGGTGGGAGTTCGGGAGTATTGTCATAACTCGTATAACGGATGCTTTTCGAAGGTTGAGTTAGATGATTTCCGAAGGTTTCTTGGTTATGTGTTGAAGGATGGATACAACTGGATGTAGGATTTGCTAGCTTTGGGTGAGATATTATGCTTCCCCTGTATCCCAACACCTGATTGCATAACCGGTAGAATTTCGGGAGTTTCATAGGTGGGAATTCATGTAGCTCTAGTATTTCTTCCGCGAATATTTGGTTTATGATTGGGTAATCCTCACCAAGTATTTGTTCTTGTCCGTACCTTGTTGTTTTATTCTTCTACATCTATCTAAGTGGCTTCTCAATTTATGGAAGTGTGACCATTTCAATTGGAATACATTCGTTCATTTTGTTCGGATGTTAAGACTATATGTTGCAATTTCGATCCATTTGATTCAGCTTGAATATATGTCTGTCAAGATGCTAACGGATGTCACCCTCTTCAGGATGGCTCCTCCAACACGTCAGAATCCTGAACCGCCACCACCACCTCCACCTCCGGAGGCATGGCAAGCTGTGATGGCTGCTACCAATGCCAACACGCAGCTGATCATGCAACTCTTGCAAGAGCACAACCAAGGAAACCAAGGCCATGGCAACAATCAGAATCAGTTTGCTACACTCAACCAGTTCCTCACAAATCAGCCAAAGACCTTCAGTAACTGTGTCGAGGCAACAGACGCTGATGATTGGCTCATGGATATCTGCAAGCATTTCGAGTGCAGCACCGTCAGGCCTGAGCACTTTGTCAAGTTTGCCTCGTTCCAACTAAAAGACCAAGCTGCTGAGTGGTATCAGCAATACAAAGATTCCAAAGGAGGTCATGTGATTACCTGGGATGAATTCCGTCAAGACTTCAAAGCTCACCACATTCCTCAGAGTGTTGTTGAGGGCAAGCGTGAGGAGTTCCGCAATCTGAAGCAAGGCAGCTTGTCTGTTTACCAGTATAACATCATGTTCTAGAAGCTCGCTCATTTCGCTAAGCAAGACGTCCCTGACGAGAAGAGCATGATTTATCAGTTCAGAGGTGGCCTCAGAGAAGATCTCCAACTAGTTCTCGTGCTTTTCGAGCCGCAGAAGTACGATGACTTTTACAACATGGCACTGAAACAAGAGACTACTCAACTCAAGTGTGATGCAACTCCTTGTTCCTCAACTCAAGTGGAAACTAAGCAGCAAAAGTATTGGTTGCCTCCTCCTACTCCGTGTCGTCAGCCTTATCAGCAGAAGAGCAAAGGTGGCAATGGATCTTCCCACCCACCCAACCCAGGCTTTCAGAACAAGACTTCGTCTCATGCTCCAAGATCAAGTGCTCTGTATCACCGTCCGCTTTCAGAGGTCACGTGCAACAAGTGTTAGCAGAAGGGTCACTATGCCAACAAATGCTTCAATCAGAGGCGCCTTCCTCCTCCTGCTCCTATGAGGTCTGCCAGCACCGCAGTGGTCAAGCATAATCCCAAGCACGCCAAGGTCAACATGATGAACGCAGCTCAGGCAAAGGACTCGTCAGATGTGATTATGGGTAACCTTCCTGTTAACGATATTCCCGCAAAAGTTCTTTTTTACTCTGGTGCATGGCATTCTTTCATGTCATTCCCATTTGCATCGGAGCACAACTTCGGCACTAAGGCATTACCTATAGCATTGCAAGTTGTTTCTCTGGCTAAGCGTTTGAGTTCTAGCATGATGGTCCCGGATATTTCTATCATGATGGGCGACTTCAAGTTTCTGGCTTCTCCAATGGTCCTTGGTAACTCGGATGTTGATCTTATTCTCAGAATGGACTGGCTTTCTAAGCACAAGGCTCAGCTTGATTGTGCTGCCAGGCAGATTCAATTGGCACATTCGTCTGAGGATGTAATCGTCTTTGCCGCTCGTGATAATACCATCCGACTGTTTTCTCTCAACGAGAAGGGGGAGCTGGATGCCATCTCTCAGATTCTAGTCGGTTGCGAATATCAAGACGTCTTTCTAGAAGAGCTTCCAGGAATGCCTCTGCACCGGCCAGTTGAATTCGTCATCGATCTTGAGCCTAGCACGGAACCTGTTTGCAAACGTTCTTACAAGCTTGGACCTGAAGAGTTGAAGGAGCTGAAGAAGCAACTCGATATTCAAGAGCGTATGGGTCTCATCCGACCAAGTTCTTCTCCATGGGGTTGTGGTGTTCTTTTTATCAAGAAGAAGGATGGAACGGACCGACTTTGTGTCGACTACCGTCCATTGAACAAGAAGACCATAAAGAACAAGTACCCACTTCCCAACATCAATGAGCTTTTCGAACAACTCAAAGGTGCTCAAGTATTCTCCAAGCTTGATCTCCGTATGGGCTATCATCAGATTCACATTCGTGAAGAGGATATCCCCAAGACAGCATTCAGAACAAGCTATGGTTCATATGAATACACTGTCATGTCTTTCGGCTTTGTCAATGCTCCGCCTACATTCTCTCGCATGATGAACTTCATCTTCGACGCCTACACAAATGACTTCGTCTTGGTCTACCTCGATGACATTTTGGTCTTTTCCAAGAACAAGGAGGATCATGCCAAGCATTTGAGATTGGTGCTGGATAAACTCAGAGAACATCAGTTCTATACGAAGTTTTCAAAGTGCGAGTTTTGGCTCGATGAGGTTCTCTACCTTGGGCATATCATCTCCGCCAAGGGCATAGCTGTTAATCCTGAAAAGGTGTCTGCAATTGTGAATTGGGAACCACCTCAAAATGTGAAGCAACTTCGCAGCTTCCTTGGGCTCTCAAAGATCGCGAAGCCTCTTTCCAACCTCATCCAGAAACATGTGAAGTATGTCTGGTCGCCTGAATGTGACATTGCTTTCAACACCCTCAAAGAGAAGTTAGTCACTGCTCCAGTTCTGACTCCTCCTGATGAATCCAAACCGTTCGAGGTCTTCTGTGATGCTTCCCTTCAAGGTCTTGGTGCAAGAGAAGAAAGTTGTGGCCTATACCTCTCGCCAGTTGAAGCCCAACGAAAATAATTACCCCACTCATGACCTCGAGTTGGCGGCAGTTTTCCATGCTCTTTTAACATGGAGACATCTCTTGTTGGGAAGAAAAGTGGAAATCTTCACTGATCATAAGAGCCTCAAGTACATCTTCACTCAGCCAAACCTCAACCTCAGGCAGACTCATTCAGTCGAAATGATTCAAGAGTATAATCCGAGTATCGAATATACTCCAGGCAAGGCCAATGTAATTGCTGACGCATTGAGCAGGAAGGCTTACTGCAACAGTTTGATCCTCAAGCCCTACCAATCGGAGCTTTGTGAAGCTTTCCGCAAACTCAGTCTCCAAGTTGTTCCTCAAGGATTCCTTGCCAACCTCCAAGTCTCTCCTACTTTGGAAGATCAGATTCATGAGGCTCAACTTCTTGATGCTATGGTGAAGAAGGTCAAGATTGGGATTGCCAAGAGTCAACCCAAGTACAAGTGCTATCGTCTTGATGACAAGGATACTCTGTTCTTTGAGGATCGCATTGTGGTGCCTAAGGGTGACCTTCGTGAATTCATTATGAACGAGGCTCACAATTCACTCCTCTCTATTCACCCTGGAAGTACAAAGATGTACCATGACCTCAAGTAGTCGTATTGGTGGACTCGAATCAAGCACGAGATTGCTTAGTTCGTGAATGAATGTGATGTCTGCAGAAGAGTGAAAGCAGAACCCCAACGACCAGCTGGTCTCCTACAACCTCTTGCCATTCCAGAATGGAAGTTTGACCATATTGAGATGGACTTCGTAACTGGATTTCCCAAGTCCAAGCATGGCAATGATGCTATCTTCGTTGTCATCGACAAGCTCACTAAAGTGGCTCATTTTCTTCCTATCAAAGAATCTATGACAGCAGCTCCATTGGCAGAGCTATATACCTCCAGGATTGTCTCTCTGCACGGCATTCCGTAGTTGATATCTTCAGATCGTGGTAGCATCTTTACCTCTAAGTTTTGGGATTCTTTTTCAAAAGGCTATGGACACCAACATTCGCTTCAGCACAGCTTTTCATCCTCAAACCAGTGGCCAAGTCGAGCGAGTAACTCAAATTCTTGAAGATATGCTCAGGGCTTGCGTCATTTCTTTCGGTATGAAGTGGGAAGATTGTCTTCCATATGCCGAGTTCTCCTACAACAACAGCTTTCAAGCGAGCTCGGGATAGGCCCCATTCGAGATTCTCTATGGCAGGAAGTGCCGTACTCCTCTTAACTGGTCAGAGACTGGTGAACATCAACTTCTTGGCAATGACTTGATCACAGAGGCTGAAGAAATGTGCAAAGTCATTCATGAAAATCTCAAAGCCGCGCAATCGCGCCAGAAGAGTTACTATGATAGCAAGCATCGTGACTTGGCTTTCGAGATCGGAGACCATGTCTACCTCCGCGTCTCTCCAATGAAAGGTACTCGTCGCTTCGGTATCAAAGGGAAGCTTGCCCCTAGATACGTGGGTCCTTTCAAGATCATTGGAAAAAGAGGCGATCTCACCTATCAACTTGAGCTTCCATCCAACTTTGCAAATGTGCACGACGTGTTTCACGTATGTCAGCTCCGCAAGTGTTTCAAGACTCCTGACCGCACCATCAACTTTGAAGAGATTGATCTCCAAGAAGACTTGTCTTATCATGAGCGCCCCGTTGCTATTATTGAAGAAACTGAGCGCAAGACTTGCAACAAGTCTATCAAATTCCTGAAAGTCAGTTGGTCACATCATTCCGACCGTGAAGCCACCTAGGAATGCGAGGACCACCTCCGTTCTGAATACCCGGAGTTTTTCCAGTCCTATATCTCGGGACGAGATCCTTTCGTAGTGGTAGAGTGTTGTAACGCCCCGTATGTAAATTGCCATATTTCTATTCCAACTCTGGCCATTTCCGGCACTAAGTTATGATATTTCCTCGTTGTCGGGTTTTTATCTTCGTGTTGTTTTGCCTTTGTCTTGCATCTCATATCATGTCATCATGTGCATTGCATTTGCATACGTGTTCGTATCATGCATTCGAGCATTTTCCCGATTGTCCATTTTGCATTCCGGCGCTCCTATGTCCCCCGGTGTCCCTTTCTACCTCTTTTCTTGTGCGGGTGTTAAACGTTTTCGGATTGGACCGAGACTTTCCAAGCGGCCTTGGTTTACTACCGGTAGACCGCCTATCAAGTTTCGTGCCATTTGGACTTTGTTTGATACTCCAACGGTTAACCGAGGACCAAGAAGGCCTCGTGTGTGTTGCAGCCCAACACCCCACCAAAGTGGCCCAAAACTCACCTAAACCCCTTCCATCATCTAGGTCGTTCGATCACGATCGCGTGGCTGAAAACCACGCTCAATTTGGAGCCTCCTAGCTCCTCCTACCTATAAAAAGGCCTCTCCCCCCGAAATCTCGGGTCTCTTCCACCCCTATCCCTATATCCCTCGTCCTTCCGCGCGCCGGACACGTCCGGGAGCGCCGGACACAACCGTCGCACCAGTCGCCGCCTGCTACCTGTCCCCTGGCCACCGCACCACCGCCAGGCCCGCCTGGCCCGTGGCCGGCCCGCGCCTCGCCGCTCTTGGCCGCGCTCCTCCACCGCCCCCGACGCGCCGTCCGCCGCCCGCGATCGCGTCTCCGCTGCTCGATCGCCGCCTCCGCCTCCCCGTTCACCCTCTCGCTCACCGGAGCTCATCGCCGACCAGCAGCCGCGCCGCCCGGCCTCCACCGTTACCCTCACCGCACCGGCGCCGACCTCCGCCACAGTCCGGCGCCTCCTCGTCGTCGGCGCGCCCCGGGTCCGCCTCCTCCAGTCTTCCCCGCGCCTAACCACCTCGCCGGAGCAAGTCAACCCTCGCCGGAGTTGCCTCGGTTCGCATGCCGGACGAACCCTAGATCTGGAGAGGTTGTTTTTTGCCAAGTCTCAGATAATTTTAGCGTGTTTCATCATATCATAACTCTGCAACCGTGGCTCCATTTCGGGTGTGTAGCATATCAATCTGTTCGTCTCGACGAGTACTTCATTCCATCTCATTGCATCATGTTCATTTGAGCTCATCTTGATGTCCTAAATGCTGTTGCAAGAGTGCTAGTTTATATTTGTTTCAGATCCTTATCAGGATTTGGACATTTGTCATTTTTGCCATAATTAATGTGTGCCTCCTATGAACTTGAGCCCTACATGTGTTTTGAAGAATTCCATGCCATCTTTACAGGGGTGTTTGCCATGTATTTTTCTGATCTTTGTGGTGACTAGCACAAGCATGCAAAGAAGCCCTCGTAATGTTGCTGATTTCAGGGACTTAGAATTCTTCTAAGTCTTTGCCCTGTTAATATTTTTATGCCATGTCTTCATGTTGCTACAGAGGGATCGATGCCTCTTTTGAGCATGATTAGTAAGGATGTTTTGTAGATATTGTGGTGCTCTATCCATCCATGTCTTTTTTTTTCAATTATGGAGCACCCTATCTTGAGTCAATCGAGGTCTACTTTTGCTATAAAATGTTCCTGGCAGAATGTTTACGTGTTAAGTATTTTTGTCGAGGTTGTTGTAGTTGATACATGCATCCTATGTTGTTGTTCTTGACATGTTTAGCTTCTATGCCATGTCTACTTGCTGGGTGTATGCTTAGTTTGTCATGCAGTGCCTTGTGATGAGTGCATCGAGCTCGTAAACATGCCTACTTAATATTTGTTTTGCCATGTTCTAGTTTTCTACTAGGTCTGAATCTGTTAACGATAATTGCTATGTTCACATGGTTGCCATTGTATTTTCTGATCCCTTTTGGCATATGGTCAGTAAGGGACTTTTGTTGTATGCTTTGAGTAGCTTCATGCCATGCCTTGCTTTGCCATGATATGTTCTTGTAGCATGTTATTATCTTGCTCTAAACATTGCTTCCTGATGTTAACTTCCTGCCATGCCTTGCTTTGCCATGGTCTGTAACCTGTTATGTTTTGCACTTTTGCCATGCTTGTTTGAACCTGCTATTGAGTGAATTAGCCATAGCTCAGTGTTCATCTTTTGTCAAGCATCTTGAGTGGATCCCTTCCATGTATTTTGTTGCTATGTTAGAGTGCAGTAGCTTGTTGTTCTTGATGCATTTAGATGGCCTCGTGCTGTTAATCGCAGATCGGTGCCATATTTGTTTTGTTTGTCATTTGCAAACCGTGCATCCGATTCTGGTGATCTTTATATCGATATCGACCGAAATCAGCTCCTCTTTCCAGTGGCACTCTTGGTTTTCTAAGTTGAGGCCAAGTTCAATCATTCCTTTCTGAAACATGCATATGCATCGGATATCGCATCCCGCATATCATGACATGTTTTGCATCATGTTGTTTGTGCATTGCACGTGGTTGATTGTGACTCCCTTTGCTTGTGTTCTTGCTTTTGGGTAGAGCCGGGAGACAAGTACGTGATCGAGGAGCCCATTGAGTACGCTTACGAGGATCAAGCTAACGTCAACTCAGAGAACTTTGCAGGCAAGATGACCATACCCTCGAAATCACTTCTATATTTGCTTGCTAGATGCTCGCTCTTTTGCTATGCCTATGGTACGATACCTACCACTTGCTTATCATGCCTCCCATATTGCCATGTCAAACCTCTAACCCACCTTGTCCTAGCAAACCATTGTTTGGCTATGTTACTGTGATGCCCGGAGAATTAGGCTACATTAATCCCCTGTTAATGATGTCATGTCACCTCTGTCAGTGTAGATAATCTCGGGTTAGTTCAAAAACCGATTCAAAGTTCAAATTCAAAATCAAGTCAAACAATCACAGTTCTCGAAAGTCAAAACTAAAATGTTCTCAATGTGACAAATAAATCCTAAGTAATAATGGAGGAGAAACCACATTTTTATAAAATGTGTAAATACTCTAAAATGAGCAAAACAGCAGGTAAAACCAACAATTAAATGCCTTCTATAATATATAAAATGTTACACTAATTTATTTGGGATCCCAAGTTATTGTGACATTAGAATAAGTAGTAACACTATTTTAGGAACTAATTTAGTATTTTAAAAAAACTATAGTAAATAGAAAGTGAAATAAAACAGTAAAAAGGAAATACAAGAGAAAAAAAAATGGAAAAGAACCCCCCCGGGGCTCCAGCCCAGCAGGCCAGCGGCCCAACTGGGCCACGACCCACCAGGCCGGCCGATCCCGCACTCCTTAACGCCCACTCCCTCCCGTGACCTAGATCGGGTCAACCACTCCTCCCACTCCCCCTACGATCCCCACGCGCCCCTCCTCTGCCCCCCTGATTGGATCGGGGGGATCGACCCTGAGGCCACCGCCCTGGACCACGACACCGAAGCCGCCATCGCTGCCCTCCACCTCGACCTCCCCGTCCTTGTCCGCCCCACCGGACCGCTTCTTCCTCGTCTCCTCCACCTCCCCGACTGGATCTAGGCCGCGCCCCTGAAACCCCCGATGCCGCCGCCGCACACCGTCGCCGCCTCGTCCCGCCATTGCTTCGCCTAAGCCGCCTACCGTCGTCGTCGCGTCCTCGTCCTCCTCCTCGAGCATGCTGCCATTCCCCTACACCCCAAGTGAGGCCCGGCATCTCCTCCTCCTTCCTTGCTCATAACGGCACCCCACGACCGACGCCGCCTCTGTCGGCGTGCTCACCGCGCCTGTAGTCGCGCACGCCCGCTCCTCGATGCCCCGCAACTGCCGCCCGCGCGTCCCGTGACCCCCTGCTCGCCGCTGCACTACTGCACGCCCCTCCTCCCACCTGCGCTCGGCCGTCGTCGTACGCGACCGTGCCACGCTAACCGCGCTCGCGCCTGCAAGCCTCGCCCCGCTCGCGACCCGCGCCGATGCCCCCGCCCTCCGACAGTGCCTCGTCTCACCTGCGCGTGCCGCCCCCCTGCGCTTCTGTCCTGCCCGGCGCCATGCGCTCGCCTGCTGCTGCTTCGTGCCGCGGCCGCCGCACGCCTCGCTCGCCGATGCCCGCGCTGCCTGATGCTCCCGGCGAGCCTCCCCGCACCCTCCTCCGCCTGGTCGGCGCCGTGGTCACCGACGCCTCGCCAGCCTCTCCCCGCGACGCCCGGGCGTTCGGGTGACGCTACGCCAGGGCAGCGCCCGCACCCGCTACGGTCCCTGTAACCCGCCTGTGCCTGACCCGCTATGCCCCCTCTGGGCCAATGACAAACGGGGCCCACGCCCCTGAGAACAAAAACAAAAAAAATAATTTATATAAAAATAAATAATAATAATAATTAGATAATTAATTAACTTAATTAATCTTGAGTAATTAAACTAATTAATCATAATTAGATTAACCAAATAACTAATTAAGCTAACTACTGTTAGTTAATTAAATAGACAATGATAGTGGGCCAACCCCTAATTAATCGTGTTTAGGTTAATTAAAACTGGATAATTAAATGTGTCACTGAAAGGTGGGACCCACACGTCAGGTTGACCAATCAACACCTCTGTTGACTGCTGATGTCATGCTGACGTCGGCGTGCACTTTTCTGGATAATGTTAAATTAAATTAATTAGATAAATCCTAAAAATGATTTAAATCTTTTAAAATCAATATAAAATAAACCGTAGCTCGGATGGAAAAACTTTGTACATGAAAGTTGCTCAGAATGACGAGACGAATCCGGATACGCAGCCCGTTCGTCCGCCACGCATCCCTAGAATAGCAAACACGCAACTTTCCCCCTCCGGTTCATCTGTCCGAAAACGTGGAACACCGGGAATACTTTCCCGGATATTTTCCCCCTTCACCGGTACCACCTCGTACCGCGTAAGGGCACACCTAGCACCACACTTTGTCATGTCATGCATCGTCATGCTTTTTTTTGCATTATATTTATTGTTTCTTCCCCCTCTTCTCTCGCTAGACACCGAGACCGACGCCGCTGCTACCCAGTACGACTACGGTGTTGACGACCCCTCTCTCCTGCCAGAGCAACCAGGCAAGCCCCCCCTCTTTGATCACCAGATATCGCCTACTCTTCTCTATACTGCTTGCATTAGAGTAGTGTAGCATGTTACTACTTTCTGATATTCCTATCCTGATGCATAGCCTGTCCTTGCTACTACTGTTGTTACCATTATCTGCTATCCTACTGCTTAGTATAGGATGCTAGTGTTCCATCAGTGGCCCTACACTCTTGTCCGTCTGCCATGCTATACTACTGGGCCGTGATCACTTCGGGAGGTGATCACGGGCATATACTATATACTTTACACAGTTACATTACTTATGATACTGTTCGGAGATGGGGGCTGAAGGGGCAGGTGGCTCCATCCCGGTAGAGGTGGGCCTGGGTTCCTGACGGCCCCCGACTGTTACTTTGAGGCGGAGCGACAGGGCAGGTTGAGACCACCTAGGAGAGAGGTGGGCCTGGCCTTGGTCGGCGTCCGTGGTTATTTCAGAATAACACGTATAACGAGATCTTGGTATTTGATCT